>NC_134488.1:51122962-51375462 GCF_040206685.1 Ascaphus truei | reverse complement strand
AGGAACTCCTTCTTGGTGGTGCCTTCCACTGGAGAGTAACTTCACACTCACACAGTGGGGGTATCTTTGAACAAGGCATATTTATTGTTCTTGTATGGGCAAGCTGCCCTTCACAGCCAGCTGTCTCAGCCGCACATATTGCTTTGCTGTCTCTTTGATAGGTACGCCCTCCCAATGGAGTGGGATTCCCTCTCCGTAGGGAGATCACCCCTGTGCCAGGTCCCTGGATACAGTGTGGCTCTTATAAAGTCTGATGTAGAAATTGACCACTAGTTACTGCACTAGTGGATCCTTCCTTCCCAACGCACTCCAACAACTCAGCAACAACCTAACTTTGGGCAGTGCTGTGCCTTATATATTTTAGGAGCTGTCACAGCTCTGATGTCACTAACTGTGGACTCAGAGCATGTAGCCACTCCCACCCATACATAGGGCACCTCACCAGGGTGTGAGGGCAAACCTCCATGATTACTGCTGGCATCCCTGTAACTTACCAGGTTTACTGAAAAAGTTCTGCAATTCTTGGCAGAAAATATGTATCATATGGAATAAGGATAAAAATCCCATTGAAATCAATAGGATTTCCTTGTTTTATACAGTACAACTGGCACGGTTTGTTTTGCCCAAGAATTGCTCACTTTTGCCTTGATACTGTTGTAACGGTATTTCTGGCCCGGCCTGACCCACCCAATCTCACATTGGCCCCTGTGGTCTAACCGGACCCCATTACAGTGTAGATATGCCTGATGGTGCACCTGTTGGCTACAGGACTCCTGAGTCTCCCGCATGATGGTGTGTGGGGAGGACCCGTCAGACAGGCAGCTGAGGTAGTGTGCTGAGTCTCACCTATTTCCAGTGCAGCGCCTCCACCTCACCAGGGCCCCTGCGTCCGCATGGGGATGATCCTGACGAGGAACTCCTCGGTGGTGCAACCTCCTGTGCAATCATTGGACTCTCACACACAGGGGTTTCTCTGATCAGCTCCATCTTTATTGTCACGGTGGGCATAGCTGCCCTCCACAATGGGTGTATTTAGCCGATCATCTCGCCCGTGCTCCCCTTTGATAGGTATGTCACCTAGATGAGGGATTCACTATTCCCGCAGGAATCACTGCCCTGTGCCAGGTCCCTGGACACAGTCTCCCATGGAGTTACTAGAACATAACTAACACTCTGCAGAACTTGAACTCCTTCCTGAACCTGGCAAGAACTTTCCAGCAACTGTACTCGCCTTGAACTCTGACAGAACTAACTCTTGATACAGTGCTGTGCCTTATGTAACTTCTGAGGCTGACACACCTCTGACATCACTAACCATGGAGTCAGAGCATGTGACCAGTCCCATCCATACACAGGGCACCCCACCAGGGTGTGAGGGAAAACCTCCATGATTACTGCTGGCATGCCCACACTTACCAGGCCTTGCTGCCAGCAGGAGAGATGACTGTAGGCATTTTACATGACCGCTACATTCTCCCCCTGGTGAATCCCATCGTCCTCGCTGGGACCTAAATTTGTATACCTCTTTCCAGGAAGCACTGTAACGGAAAACATAATTAACATCACACAAATTTCCTCATAATGCAGTACACATGAATACAGTCATCCGCCAAGCCCGCCCCGACCAGCAGCCACGGACCCGCGTGATGCACAGTACCACCTAAAAATAGTGATAGGGGTCCGGTTTCTTTACTTCTCTACCCCCCATATCCAGAACTGTTACTGAGAAATGCCTGGGTAATCCCCTCTCTGGTCTATATGTTACTCTGTGTTTATAGATATTTCTCCCAATGGCCCATATGCGGATTAAATGTTCTATCCGTTCCTCGGCCTTCTTTCCTATCACGGAACTCCCTCTCCCCACTAGGTGCATTTCTATGGCCTCCCTAAGCCACCTATCCCGGTTGTCCTCTATCTCATCCATGAGAGGCTCAGGGACATACGGGTACTCCAACCCGTGGGAAGATTTATACCGAGCCATTATGGTTCTCTCGGCCCTACTAATTCTAGTCAGGTCAGCCTTACCTCCCCTCCCAGGCAGCACCCATGATAGGGGTTCGTCAGGGTCCACGGGGTCTGACAAAATACTGGGACCCATAGGCTCTATTTCCCTATTCTCAATCTGCAGCCATCGCTCCTGCAGCTCTCTGTCCCTCTGTTCTGGGGTGAACTCTCCCACCGCCCACCAATAGTCCACTACATCCTCTCGCCGGATGAGGAACCGAGTGCGGTCCATCCAGGCCGAGTACCCTTCAAATAATGGGGCCCACCACCGGTTCTCCCGGAATCTGTTTGACCCTCCTGAGTCCCTATCATCGTCCATGGAAAATACCCCTGATGACCTCTCAGATCGCGGTACGGACCACCTAAACGACCCCGAGGCCTTTACTACGGGTTGGAGTGCTGTAGTTGCCACTCTCAATTCTCCCCCTCCCCTTGAATCGCCCTCCGTAGCGCCACTGCGCTGCCTTTCCCCAGTCCGTCTTCCCTCTCCCCCTTGTGAATTGTCCACGTACTCCAGGCTAGGCGGTGAACCCGGTGACCGTGGGATGGGGGTAGGGGTGTTAACTATGGCGGGGGTTTGGGCATAGGGGCACGGAACGGGACCCCACGGGGTTACGACCCGCTCCTGGCTGTCCGTAGACTGGTCCAAGGATGATGTCTCACCCTCCTCAGCCCTGAGATCGTCTCTCCAATTTCTGGGCCTTGCAAGTGATCGGGGACCTTCCCCCGATCGCCGAAGCGTCGCTGCTTTTTCTTCATGGGTTCCGCCGTCGCCACCGGAAGTGACGTCCTCCCCGGAACCGGAAACGTCACCATCTTGCGTGGGACCCCCATGCGGGATCTCTTCCTCTATGACGACATCCGATTGCTCCGCCGTCGTTGCCGGAAGTGATGCCGTCCCTCCACGTGCGCTTTGGGCCTGGCGCGGCCCCTCCAGCGCTTCGCCGTCCGCTGTAACCAGGTAAGTAATAGGGCTGCTTGGCTTACCCGTCCGCAGGGGTGTAGGCGTCTCTCTCCCATCTCCGCCAGGTCCTGGGATGGCGGGACTCCGGCGGTCGGGTCGCCGATCTGCGGGGGACGTCCTGCCACTCACCCCACGGGGTGTCGTCCTTCCGGTCTGCCTTTTCAACTCCGCTTTTACCACCGCCAGCTCACGGAGGTCCTCGTCTGAGTAATCCCCTTTTCCTGACTTAGGGGTCTCCGGGCGGGGTGACAGTCTCTTTTCCCCGAACGCGGGGGTTGATTCAGCCGCCTCGATCGCTACTGACCCAGCCGACTTGACCGGCTCCAGTCCCTTGTCTCCGGGACTCGCGCGGTTGATCCATAGCGCGCCCGGGGACTCGGCGGAGCGCCTTGTCACGTCCACCGGGGGGTCAGCAGGCTGTATAGGAATAAATGTGGGCATAGGCCACAGGTACAAAGTCCCGCAATGAGGGCAACGTGCCGCCGTATTGACCGTTCCTCCGGGCAGCCCGCATTGTAGGCAGAGCCCGACCACCGTCTCGGTGTTGGCCACCCTCACTACTAGCACCCCGCCGGGCACTGAGTAGGGCTGTGTAGAGACCATTGTGCCCACAGTGGAGGAGCAGGCCATTCTCTTTACAGGAGCCACTCTCTGTAAAGGTCTTTCCAGCTTAGTGGTTCCTCGCAACTGGCTGGTGGAAGTTGCTGGATCCGCCACTCCCTGCTTCGGCTCCTCCCTTCTCTGACAGAGCTGGAACCCGCCCCCAGGGGTTGCAATAATGGGTGGGTCCCACAGGGGAATATCATGCCCCTTAATTAAGGCCGCACCTCTCTCAGTCCTGGTGGGCGCGGTTAGCGTTTTCGCGCCAATTTCCCCACAAGGGTGGGGGTCTTTTCCCGCGGCTAGTTCCCGCCTTTTCCTGGCAGCCGCCCTCCGTGCAAGATAACCATCCTTTTTGCACGGCTCTTCCACGGCCGGAACTACTTTTTGTAGTGGCGCCATCTGGATATCAGTCCCTGGGCCCAGTGGGTGCATCCCCACAGGCCATAGTTGAAAGTCACTCCCCCGGGTAGAAATCAGGGGAGGGTCCCATAGACTAAGCGGTTGACTCAGCACAGGGGCTGAGTTAGTCACTGTCCATCCCGGCGCAGCCATAGCTTTCGCGCTATGCCCCCCATCAGGGCGGGGCTCTGCTGTTCGCGCCATTCCCGGCCAGCTCTTTGCAAGTCCTGCATCAGCCATTTTTTCTGCGACTGGCCCATGCGGTTTCCCTAGCAAGCGGGAACCGCCATTTTGATTGACTTTTACGCCCAAAAAGTCCATTTGTTTGCTCTCCTCGCGGGGTTCTCCCCCAATTATTACAATTTCCTCACACTCTTCAAGGGTGGCCCCTCGCTGTCCCAAACAGGATAAAAACGGGGCAGCCACGGCCTTCGCTCCGCTCCAGAGCAGATTGGTCAATGATAACTCGGCGACAGTCTGCTCTTCAGTGGGTTGCACGCCACGGGTGCCCTCCCCATCAGCCTCTGTCCGCCATTTCATGTTCTCCGCCCCACGCGGATCCTCCACTCTCTCGTAACAGTTATCGTACATGGGGCTCCACTCTGCGGGGCAGCCACCACACCGGTACAATAAAGATTAGCTTCAGATGCACCACCACATGTGTACCTTATCTAGGTGTGACCCAGTGTTGCACTACCTCAGGCTAGGCTCACTCTCTCAGTGTCTGCTGTGACTCCTTCCTCCCAGTCTGTGCTCCCTACGGTGAGTGTCTGGAATGGGCTAGGTACTCTGGCTCTGCCATGCAGTACTTGGGGCGTCTACCTGTCTTGGTCAGCCTAGCGCAGACCCTCTCCAGGATTCCTGACCATGTTAACAGGCTATCCCTTCTGGCATCCTACCAACTAGCACTGCCTCAAGGTGACTCGGTCAGCTATAGCCCGGCTCCAAACCCCTCACTCCTTTCAGGCCCCTAGGTTGTCCCTGCGAACTGACAATATCCCGTCAGCCCCCTGACCACCCCTAGGTCCGTCCCTACGCAGCACAGAGTGGCAGCAGACTCTCTCCCTGTTTCCCAGTGTGCCTAGCTAGAGCCTGTCCTGATGACAGATCTGATCTCAGCAGCTCGCCTCCAAATGTAACGGTATTTCTGGCCCGGCCTGACCCACCCAATCTCACATTGGCCCCTGTGGTCTAACCGGACCCCATTACAGTGTAGATATGCCTGATGGTGCACCTGTTGGCTACAGGACTCCTGAGTCTCCCGCATGATGGTGTGTGGGGAGGACCCGTCAGACAGGCAGCTGAGGTAGTGTGCTGAGTCTCACCTATTTCCAGTGCAGCGCCTCCACCTCACCAGGGCCCCTGCGTCCGCATGGGGATGATCCTGACGAGGAACTCCTCGGTGGTGCAACCTCCTGTGCAATCATTGGACTCTCACACACAGGGGTTTCTCTGATCAGCTCCATCTTTATTGTCACGGTGGGCATAGCTGCCCTCCACAATGGGTGTATTTAGCCGATCATCTCGCCCGTGCTCCCCTTTGATAGGTATGTCACCTAGATGAGGGATTCACTATTCCCGCAGGAATCACTGCCCTGTGCCAGGTCCCTGGACACAGTCTCCCATGGAGTTACTAGAACATAACTAACACTCTGCAGAACTTGAACTCCTTCCTGAACCTGGCAAGAACTTTCCAGCAACTGTACTCGCCTTGAACTCTGACAGAACTAACTCTTGACACAGTGCTGTGCCTTATGTAACTTCTGAGGCTGACACACCTCTGACATCACTAACCATGGAGTCAGAGCATGTGACCAGTCCCATCCATACACAGGGCACCCCACCAGGGTGTGAGGGAAAACCTCCATGATTACTGCTGGCATGCCCACACTTACCAGTCCTTGCTGCCAGCAGGAGAGATGACTGTAGGCATTTTACATGACCGCTACACTGTATATAGACTTTACTCAATATGCTGTGAAGCTGCTTCCCCAAGAAGATGTTAGTGCTATTTATTCTGAGGCCAGAGTCATGTGTGGTATGAATAGCCCAGATAGGTTCAACTCGTTCCTGTTTCAAGCACAAGTCCTTTTATCTTTCTTCACTTTATTGGGAAAAGCATGGATTAACAAAGGCACTTGTGGATGATGGTGTTGGGAGAGAATGTCTCTATAGTGAGTGCGCTTGATAGTAGGGAAAGGTGAAAAGGATGAGGCCTCGCCAGTAGAGAGTAAACAGAAACGTACTCACTCAGCCAGTGTTGAATGTAAAAAGGAAGTGCCAGTGTATTCTGGGTAACAAGATAGCCTGCTTACAGACCATCTGTCAGCAAGGCAGAGGGGGAGAGAGCAGACTAGCCCATTCTGATAGAAAGGCTGAGGTAGCAACTCACTGGCATAATGCAGAGACAGGGATTGCAACACTGTGTCTAACTGTGTGTGTGTGTACAGAGCAAAGTACATGCAGCTGGAAATGAGAAACTGACAAGCAGAAGCTGCAAAGGAAAGGGGGGGGGGGTGAAACAGAGATGTGATTCTTGTTCCATGACACTATTCATTTGAATGTAGATGATCACTTTTCCAACACTATAAAAACTGTTTTACAGCATATTAAAACATAGTTACATAGTATATGAGGTTGAAAAAAGACATCCATCCATCAAGTTCAACCTATGCTAAATTTAGATATCAGAAATGTTATTCTATATCCATACTTACAGTATATTTAATGAGAAGGTGGCAAACAAAAAACCCCAGTGACATATCACCCAATTATATCTTATAAGGAGGGAAATAAATTCCTTCTTGTGTGCCTTTGCAGCTACTACATGAAAGTATACAAATAGAATTTGTTTTTACTTTAGCCAAACATGACCTCCCGGAAAACCCACAGTTCCTGGTAAAAAGGAATGTAAATATTTTGTAGTTTCTTATATAGAAAGCCGGAAAATCATCTACTGATAACGTTACACCTCTCTACTGGTCACTGGAGCGAGTCCTGCTCCCATGGCAGGCTAATATTTGTACTCGATGCTAATACTGCAGGAACCGGGGCATATATATGGACATATGGGGATCAGGGGACTCCCCTGTTCCGGTAAGTTTTTCAAAAATTATAAGGGAGCAGCGTGGATTATTACTTTAAAGATGGGCAATAGAAAAGAGCTCCTCATACTTCCTCCCAAACCTGGCCTTACTACCTCCTTCCACATTACTGTTGGAAGTACCATCATTCACCAAGTAGCCCAAGCGCGCTGCCTAGGGGTCACACTCGACTCCTCTCTCACATTCTCCCCTCACATTCAAAATGTCTCTAAAACCTGTCACTTTTTCCTCCGCAATATTACAAAGATTCGCCCTTTCCTCTGTTGCTCGACTGCTAAAACAATGGGGGCCTCATTCTCTCCCGTCTCGACTACTGTAACCTCCTGCTGTCCGGCCTTCCTGCCTCTCACCTGTCTCCCCTACAATCTATCTTAAACACTGCTGCCAGAATCACTCTACTCTTTCCTAGATCTGTCTCAGCGTCTCCCCTCCTGAAATCCCTCTCCTGGCTTCCGATCAAATCCCGCATCTCACACTCAATTCTTCTCCTCACTTTTAAAGCTTTACACTCTTCTGCCCCTACTTACATCTCATCCCTAATTTCTCGCTATGCACCATCCCGATTCTTGCCTTCTGCTCAAGGATGTCTTCTCTCTACCCCTTTTGTATCTAAAGCCTTCTCCCGCCTTAAATCCTTCTCACTGACTGCCCCACACCTCTGGAATGCCCTTCCCCTCGATATCCGACTAGCACCCACTCTATTAACCTTTAAGACCCACCTTAAGACACACTTGCTTAAAGAAGCATATGAGTAGCAATGTAGATATTACTAGACATGATACATAAAGTTGGCCCCCTGCAGAAGCACTTGCCAAAATGCCCTCCTACTGTTTCTGTACGTTTCTCCTACATACCAATTTGATTGTAAGCTCCTCGGAGCAGGGACTCCTCTTCCTAAATGTTACATTTGTCTGAAGCACTTATTGCCATGACCTGTTATTTATATCTATTTATTATTTGTTATTTATATGATTACCAAGTGTATTACTACTGTGAAGCGCTATGTACATTAATGGCGCTATACAAATAAAGACATACAATACAATACAGCTTTAATTGGAGCAAAAAAACAATACGATGCATACACTGAGACATAAATATTATGCTACAGCTCCAATTTGCAATGGGGCTTTGTATTAAGCTACTAATATTTGTAACATATTGCAAGACTTTCCTTCACGTGTAAAAAAGTTAAGACAATTATAGTATTTTTTACATGTTAATGATGAAAGGCTAACACAGAGGAAAGGGGGGAAATAGCATTTATTAGAAATGTAAGCTTTTACAAATCTCATAAAATACTGTGGCCAGCACCTTCTCTATTTCCTTCTACTGTATTACCAATTCCTATATCGTTCACTAATGCGAACTGGCAGTTACTAATACATTGCCTTCAAACATCGAGTGTAAGAGATGCAACATATGATTTCACCCTCTTGAGCTCTTATTCAATAATGTGTGAAGCAATCTTTCTGTGCTAGAGAAGATTTTTTTAGCCTTACACATTTAAATTAATAAACACACAATCCCAGCAATCACTAACCCCAGAACCCACCACATTATATATATATATATATTTATTTTTTTTCTAATAAAAAGATCACATGTGAGAACATTCATATGTCATAGGCAGGTCTGCAACCCTGCCTTTCACCATTATCACCCAGCATTCAGTGTTTCCAATATATATATATATATATATATATATATATATATATATATATATATATACATATATATATATATATATACATATATACATATATATACATATATATATATATCTCAAAAGGAGTGCTACTGAGCATGGCTAAACGTATACAACAAAAGACAGAAATGCTCAATGCTACATCCAATGTGACAAAATACATAGTAAAATACTTCAATATTAGTATTCTCGTGAGTAAGGGTAATTGCATATGTATATAATGGCCAGTACCATTAACCAACCTAGAATAGGTGATAAAAAGTAACTCCAAAATATTTAACAACATATTACCCACTTAGTAGCCCGAGTAGTCAGCAAGTCTGGATTCCAATGAGTAGCTGACCACTAAGGGCTACTAAGATATGAATTTGTCCTAACACTACACTGATAACCACCCCCCCCCCCCCCCCCCGGGGCTACCTGCCAGGCTAGTAAAACATTACATGGTAACTAATAAAGCAAACAAGGTGTTAACCCATAACACCTACCCTCATAGGACCTAACTACCCTGTTCAGATCACCTACTCTAACACGCCTCACTACCTTACTAAGGTGACCGGTAGGAGAAGACTTAAATATTCCTGCTTAGGAATTCTGAAACGATAGCTTATCCAATAACTAGGAAATATGATTTAGAAGCATTTTTTTTTTTTTAACTAAACGCAGCGTCTTCCAAAAACCTCCTTCCAAAAACTGGCAGCACAGAAAAATTGGCTTCAGCAACGTCACACCTTAGTGGAAACTTCTTATATGTTGTAATAACTGATGCAGAGTTGTGACTGCTGCAATCATCAGTTCACTGAATTGACGGGCTTCTGATATTTGCAAGGGTCAAGAAAGAAGAGTTTGGGGGAGAGTCCGTTAGAATACAATGTTAATATTAGCCATGCTGAAGGCTTGGAAAAAGGGAGGTGCAGTTCCAATTATAATGTAACTGTAGAATTGTCAACGCGGCACCTATTTTGCTTAGCTTTGGGTGGCACCTAAATAGGATACATCTAACTAGTCCAGCTGTCTGTTGGCAGGGTTGCCACCTTCGACTGACGGCCAACCCGGAGATTTTTATTTTATTTTAAATGACACTGTCGCCATGACAACGGCACGCCACGCAACGTCATTTTGCCATGACAACGTGGCACCGCATCACGTCATGACATGTGGCATCTCATTGTCATGGCAACGGGAATCACGTAATGCTGTTACGTCACGTGACGTTCCCGTTGGCATGGCAAGGCAGCGCCATTTTACGCCGCGCAGCCTTATTGACAGTAGTTGTAGGGGGAGATGCCGAAGACATTGCTGTTGCAGGTACGGTTGCTGCGTTAATGGTACATGGAATTGTATATTAGCTTATGTCATTTCTATTATTTATAACCAACACTGATGACAATCTCACAAAACATCTTGAATCACTAGTGGCGGTAGCAGCAGCAGCAAGTTGCATACACACACATATACATTGTGTGTGTGTGTGTATATACAGACACACACACACACAAACACACACACACACATATATACACACACACACACACACGCACACACACACACACACACACACATATATATATATATATATATATATATATATATATATATATATATATATATATATATACACACACACACACACACATATATATACACACACACACACATATATATATATACACACACACACACACACACACACACATATATATACACACACACACACACACACACACATATACACACACACAATATAAATATATATTTAGATACATCCCAGTGCACCTTAGTAATAAATAAACAGACTTGATGCAGGGGAACAGGCACTTGAAGCAGCAGCCCGAGCAGCAGGAGGAGGAGGAGCCAGAGAGGACGGAGTGACAGTGTGATTCAGTGAGCACTGAGCAGCGTGGCACCGCAATGCAGGGCAGGACAGGAACCGGTGAGTGACCTGTAGCTGGCTGCAGTGGAGACAAAGAAAGTCAAGGAAGACTTGACTTCCGAATTGGGGGTACTTGGGAGCGCTCGCTCGTGTGTGTGTGCGCACGCAGCACCCTCCACCACAGCCATCCAATCCTCTGCCGCCCGGCTCCTGTCATTGACGTCAGCGCACCACTGCTCACTGCCGTCCAGACCACCCGCCCACCCGGAGATTTCAGGGACAAACCCGTAGCCCGGAGAAAGGGATGCCAAACCCGAAGTCTCCGGGTGAAACCCGGAGAGGTGGCAACCCCGTCTGTTGGCCCCAATGCCTTTTATCCCCTTTAATAAAGGTATTTACTTTTTTTCCTTGATATTGATTTTAATAGGATTTTGAACCAGTGGGTCCTCTGGAGCTAAACAATAGCGTGTTTCAGTTCGGGATAATCCACCGGTTCGAATCCTGTTTAAAAATAAATGTTAGTTTTGGGTGCAATCGCTGGTCCTATAGGGGCAAAAGGCTCTGTAAGGGCAAAAAGTTCTGGGTAACTCAATTTCTCAATTGTCCTGCCTGTGATACTCCCAAATGTTATATAAAAACGGTATGTAAAATAGGTCACAAGATACAAGTTTTTGAAGTGAAACGTCTTTAGCGGCACCTACCACATCAGCAAAATTCCCTGGCAGTAAATGCAGTTGATTGATGGGGAAGTCAGAGGTGACGGAAGTGACATCACTGCTCTCAGATGAGGCCGTCAGTGTTGCCAGCTGCCAGCAGGAATCACCAGAGAGGAGGAAGGCAGAGAGAGGAGTTAGGCAGCGACACACACACACAGACACTTTTCTGTGCCCCGGCTCCCCTGAGATCTCCACTTCGACCGTGTGGATTGGTGGAGAGTGGGGGCGCACGGGAAAAAGTAAACGACTCCTTGGCGGCTGGGAGATGCGACGGGGGCTGTGGAGATCCGTTAGCCGTGTCCCCGCAGCTCAGCCATTCCCACACTTACATTCAAATCGCCTACCTTTTCCCAGCCGTCCCTTCACCTCGAAACAGCGCGCGCTCGGGAGCCTGGGTACCTGCCACTGCCGCATGAGCGAGCAAGAAAAAGGAGACGCGGGGTGTGGATCAGAGTGTTTGCAGGTAGTTACCATGCCCTATCGCCTCTCACTGCTCCTGGATCCTGCTATGCTGTGGTTACCATGGATACCAGGATGCTCAGCTGAGGCAGGTCGCCTCTGAGCTGCAAGCCGGGAGATGTAGTCCGTGGAAACACAGGCCGTGTTTGTCTCTCTATAGCAGTGATTCCCAACCAGGGTTCCGTGGAAGCCTGGGGCTCTTTGACGCAGTCTCAGGGGTTCCTCCTACGAACTACAGACCCCCCCCCATCCCCCCTGGTGGTGGGGTGTTTTGGTATGTATTTTGTACAGTGGATTGAGTGAGAGTGGGGTAATTGATGGAAGGTAGGGGCGAGTGAAAGAAGGGAGGGGGGCGGGAGGGAGTGAGTGAGGAAAAGTGGGAGTAAGAGTGAGATGCAAGGGATAAATACATGCAAGGCGGGGAGGGGGGGAGAGTTAGTGAGACGGATGGGAGAGAAATACATGGGTAGATTGTGGGAAATAGAGGTGACTCGTGAGGTGTGACATTTGTGACTGACCCCTGTCGAACCTATTATGTGTCAGCCAGATAGGGGTTCCCTGAGATTTTTCGAAATACTTGAAGGGTTCCTCCAAACAAAAAGGTTGGAAATCACTGCTCTACAGTGCTATGAACATTACATGAACCTGTTGTGTCTTGCTCAGTGTAGCAGCTTTTAGGGAATAAAGTCATCAGCAGTTCATCTTAATAATGAACAAATAAGCCAGCCACACTTGGAGAGCCTGCACCCCCCCCCCCCCACCCAGCCACACTTGGAGAGCCTGCACCCCCCCCTCCCAGCCACACTTGGGGAGCCTGCACCCCCCCCCTCCCAGCCACACTTGGAGAGCCTGCACCCCCCCCTTCCCAGCCACACTTGGAGAGCCTACACCCCCCCTTCCCAGCCACACTTGGAGAGCCTGCACCCCCCTCCCAGCCACACTTGGAGAGCCTACACCCCCCCCTCCCAGCCACTCTTGGAGAGCCTGCACCCCCCCCTTCCCAGCCACACTTGGAGAGCCTGCACCCCCCCCTCCCAGCCACACTTGGAGAGCCTACACCCCCCCCCCCCTCCCCAGCCACACTTGGAGAGCCTGCACCCCCCCCCGCCACACTTGGGAGATTGCTGAATGCACTCCCCCCCCCCACACACACTCACAACCATACTTGGCAAACACTGAGTCCACCCCCACCCCCCCCAGCCCAGCCACTCTTGGAGAGTCTGCACCCCCCCCCTCCCCCACACACAACCACACTTGGGAAACACTGAGAGCGCATTGTTTTTGTTTTATTTTTCTTTACTCAGTGATTTGTTGACTGAATAAAATAAGGGTCAAGAATGTGAAAATCTATACCAGAAAATTATTCTCAAGTGGCTGTTTTATATAAGCTTTCAAATGTATATGGCGCTTTATTGAATCACTTTGACTCGAGGGTGGAGATAAAAAAAAAAAAAAAGAGGCAAGCATGTTTCACAGTGGATTGTATTTTCTGTTGCTGTGCTATAGTTAGAGAGTTACAGTATTATAGCTTATTTGAAGCTACTGCTGACAGTGTTCATCACTGCACAAGGTTAGGCGAAATGCCCTGTCGGTACAATGCATGATTTTCCAACACTGTAATACCGTAAAACCTTTTTTGGGGATAAGCAACATTTATCTTTTCATACAATACGAGATGCTGGCACTCTTCTCTTAAGGCTTCCGACTGGACATGCTCCTTTTATCTCAAGTGCAGGGAGTTTTCCATGGTAACCCCTGGATTAATCCTCTAGCATTATTATACGGTCACTGAGACACTTGGTAGTTTGCTGACCCCATGGTACATACCGTAGGACCTGGGATGTTAATGTTAACAATATATGCTATTAAACACTCAGCTCTGTGCTGGACACTTCTTCCCTCTACTTTTAAAAATATGATTATATATATGTAGTCAGTGTTACAAATGTGTGTGTATACTGTGAACAATGCACAGTTGGTCTGCTCCATCTATCACATGGTGCGATGCGGAATGGGAGATGCTGTCCCTGGTCTGTCCCTGGTCTACCTGGGAACACAAAACAGAGATATGGGATTGGATGGAATGTTGGAGCAGGCTGTCTGTTTGAAAGACACAGAGTCCAACTGCCATTCTGGGAGAAAGAGAGAGAGACAGCTCGGGTGATTGTGAGGGCTTAAGAGACAGCCTGATACTAAGAGGTGACAGAAGAGGATTGTATGACACTGCTAGCTCAAGACAGAGAAAGTGAGACAGCAGCAGAAACACATTCTCTATGCACAGAGAGAGAAAAGAGACCAGAGGAAGAAATAAAGAGATCAAGATACTTTCCGGGCTGTCAAAGCGCAGCCAGATAACAGACACCCGAGAGGCCTGTTTCTGCAACGTAAGTATCCTTGTATTACACACACACCTCACAAATGTGTCCCCCTTAACAGGCCTGAAATGTGACTATGGTGTTGCACCATTCACTGTTGTGTCCAGTAATTTTGGAGGAGCCCCTGGTAACCCTGCATATTGGGATGACCGGTTTCTTTTTTTTTCATTTCAGAATAGGGGCCACATGGTTAGGGTTGCACCTTCACTTTTGTACTTTTCACGTTCTTTTTTTAATTGCAAATTAAGGTTGCCACATGTCCAGTATTGAACACTGTCCAGTAAAATATATATACACACACACTATTTAGAATCCTTTTTACTTACTCACAACTTTTTCACATTTATTCACAAATTTTATTTACAAAACATAGGCATAGCTATGGGCACAAGCTTATGCTAATCTTTTCATGGCGTGGTGGGTGTCTCAATTAATTTTTTTCTGGTACTAATCACTTTCGTAATAATATAATTTTTTACAAAAGGTTTATTGATGACCTGATTATTATTTGGAAAGGGGACACTAACACACTTTTTTCTTTTATTCAGTATATTAATAACAAGACGTATCATCTAAAATTCACGGTTATATTTGATTTTCATTACATTCATATTCTGGACCTACAATTATAAGTTGATGTTTACCAATGAATCCAAACAGACTTGTTCAGGAAACCATCCAGGTTCAGTTGTTATAGGCATACCCAAGGGACTGTTCCTCAGTGTCACGATGTGCTCACCATAAACAAGGCGTAACCACAGGGCCGAGGTGGGTATGGATATAAACACCACCCACTGCGGCGTGGGCGCGTCTGGAGTGTAGGTTGGTCAAGGAAGCTGGGTCTGGGTTGGAGAGGTACGAACCGTCGATATACTTGCCGGGGTCTGGGTTGGAGAGGTGCAGATCGTTGCAGTTACTATTAGCCGAGGTCCGGGATGGAGAGAGGAGAATTGTCGTCGTACGGATGCCGAGGTCAGGGTTGGAGAGGTGCAGATTGTCATAGGTCAGGAGTACAGAAGAGCGGAGTCCAAAACAAGCTGGGTCAATAACAGAGCTGCGAACAAGAGGACAAGACTGTGAGGCTAGGAAGCAATGAGTACAACGGAACATTGAGTTATGCTCAGCCAATTTGCCATTGGGGCAGCTGAGCATAAGTAGGAGAGAGCAACCAATGAGAAACCTGTAGCGTGGAGGTGCGTCAACAGTGAGGGTTGTGGTCTGTGAATCCGGAGCAAGAATCAGGTGAGATGAGGGTTCCTGATGAGGTCTGAGGAGGAGAGACCTGTGTGCGTCGATTGTGTGCGTGCGCCACACGCCCCCGACGCGGGAATGCAAGCTGGAAGTGGAGGCAGAGGAAGGGACATTAAGCCCAGAGCAGGGTGCGTGCGAGGAGTTTTCCAGGGGGTCCCAGGAGGACAGGCGGAACCAGCAGCAGCAGAAACGGGGGAGGCGGGAGCCTCTGCAGTAAGAGGAGGTGAGTGGGGAGCGCGCCGAGGGCGGCATGACTTCCCGATCCTTTCACTCAGACTGAGGAGAAATTGGCCTACTCCAGAGTCTTTTCTCACTCAGTCTGGGGAACTGGTCCAGTGATTTCTTGACAGCGGCTATCCAATGCATGGTTTACAGGAGTCTTTCGAAGAAGTACTTCCAATAGATAGATCCTCTTTGTTATCTGATAATAATAAGTTCACCTTCCGTCAACTACCCTACTCTCACTCAATCCCCCCTCCAAAATACATATAAAGCCATATTTTAAAAAACAAAACACACCCCTAATACATATTAAAAAGCCCCCCACTCCCCTAATACATTTTTAAAATCCCCCACTCCCCCAATACATTTTTAAAATACCCCAATACATTTTTAAAAGATCACAACTCCCCCAATACATATTTAAAAAGCCCCCCACCCCCTAATACATATAAACAAGACCCCAAAAACATATTTTTTTTTAAAACAGACTTACCTTGTGGATGGTCTGCGGTGGGCCCGGCCGGCACTGTAAGTTGGGAGCGACCTCTGGCTAGGCCCAGCTGCCGGTCGTCTCGCACAACTAGATACAGGCAAAAATGAGTGTATACGAGCCCATATTACCTGTGATACTATGTATGTTATATATACCCTCAAGTGGAGAATTCTCCCGTCGAAGAAGGAAAAGATCAGCGGGCACTGCTAGGCAAAAGTATAAGGCTGGACTTTGTCAAGACCCGCAAGGGTTGAAACGCGTTAGAGTTCGGGCAGGGGCTTGATGCCCCCTGTTTTTAATCATTTCTGCTTTTTGGGCATGACTTAATAAATTTATTCATTTTTGAACGCACAGCATAGTCCAGCCTTATACTTTTGCCTAGCAGTGCCCACTAATCTTTTCTTTCTTCGACGGGAGGATTTTCTGCAGATCGTCTACAGCTGGAGCACGCTGACCAGAGGGAGCAAAGGAGATTCAGTAAGTGACTTTATTACTACTCCACGTGCTTTGGCCATACGTGCGGGACGTTGCAGATGGGGGTTCGGTTTTCGGTCACAGCCCTCCACCGATCAACCCTGTCTTCTTCATGAAGTCCCATTACCAGGCCATTTCCCTCAATAGGGGTTAAAGTCACTATTTGCTCATTGTTCTCACCCTCATTGGCAATATTGACATTTTGTGGATTAACACTCTGCAGCATTTGTTTACCTTTGGGGGGACAATTACCCCTATCTATATCTCTATACCCTCAAGTGCCCATGTATGTGGGCAAGACGCATGGAGCTCTTAAGAAATGATTCTCTGAACATAAATCTGAGAATGCTAATGGAGAAGAACCCACATCTTTCATACTGCACTGTGTTGCGTTCCAGCACACTGCTGCATCTATTAAGATAGTTGAAATAGATTGTATCTCTCCCCCTCCCCCCCTCATTACCACGGGGTGGAGACAGAGAAACTCGCCTTCTACAACTCAAGTGTTTCTGGATCTACAGTATACTCTGGATTGCATAGCAGCCAGGGGGCTAAACGATAACTTTTTTTTTTTACCTAAACGTTAATAATTATTTAGCATTTGATGGTGTGAGTCTAGATCTGTTTATTCTCTTTGATTAATTTAAATGTATATTCTCTTTATTTTTTTAATGTATTTATCTAATCTGTGTTTGGGGACCATGCTGATGCTATGCAAGGATCATATTGATTAGATTGAATTGTAATATGTATTTTCATCTTTAATATTCAAGTTTTTCTATGGTTAATAATATTATCTAGTTTTATATTTAAGGTTATTGTGTAAACTATATTGTATCTCATGAAATTATGCAATAGGTTGTTTTTGTATGGTTTGCTTCTAGTGTGGGTTTTACTTAGCTTTTGGATTTTTTCCTGTTTTGTTATGTGGGATCTGCAACGTGTCTTTTTGGGTCACATTTCGGATAGTTTTGGCTTTCATTTTTTGTTTGATAGGTTGCTTAGTAACGGTCCTGGAAGTCTTAGCATTTGGCGGTTTGACTGTTTGGGTGCACAGCGAGGTTCTTCCGCTGTTGTCACCCACTTTGATGTCACATTGCACAGTGACTTCTTGGATCTTCACTAATTAGTAAATATATAATTATGTATTCATGTATGTATGTTTTTAAACCCTGATGAATGTCCTGATTGACCAAAACATCAGTAATATGCACCTTTTGTAATACAAATAAATTGCTAATCTGTTTGCAGTGCCCGTCTTAGAAACTGCTTTTGTGATCCAAGTGGAGATTTTAGTGGTCTTTTTGCATTGGAAATACTATTTTATGTCAATATTTCTCCAAAACAGAAAAGGGTTGAACGATTTTACATTGAGCAACATGAGAGAAAAGGGAAACATTAAGGTAATTAATAAATACTGAAAACTACAGTGCTATTAACATTGATCTAAAATATTCTCTTTATTAATGGTGTTCAAAGAACAGAAAAGTTATCAACATGACACTCTCCTGTAGATTTCTATTTAAGAGAAAACTCAATGAAAATAATATTTGTAGAAGGCTCATTAAAGATTGACTCCTTTGTGAATTTCCGCAGTGCTAGTTATAGTTTCTCTTATCACTGCAACATTCTATAATCAATTATACATGTGAACTCAGCAAAAGCAGTATACATAGATTGCCTATTTCCTAGTATTTATTGTTGTATCATTCGGCTTCCCAAATATGCATGACCTTGGCGTCTGCGCTGGAGCTTTCCCCTCCTCCCCCAGTGTATATAATATAATAAATGAGGTACAAAGGCTGCGGCTTTTGTTAAATAAATAACATTACTTGATAAATGCCAACCCTGCCAGAGTGCTCACCCACAGGGGGAAGGCCATGGCACGCAAACCGTGGCCCGCAACACCCCAAAAGCAGGAATGGGACATTTTGGCCTCGGCAGTTTCACCGCGATCAAATGCCCGCTTACCCTTTGCCGCAACTCACTCTAACCATAACGGGGCCTGTATCTCGGGAAGTAGGGGGTCCCTGAGGCTAAAACCAATGCGGTTCGGCTCAGGAGACCCCCTGCTCATCTAAACTATTAACAAAATTAAAATTTATACCCATACATTTCGGGCGATATTTGCACAGGGAGAGGCGGCTCTCTCAGAGCAGCTCTCTCTGCAGCAGATACAACTCGCCGGGTAAGGCCTTTTCAGAGGGTCGTTCATCAGATCACCGGCTAATCGCCTGTTTTTTAAATTTTGCTATGACCGGTAATGAAGGCTTTCTGAATACCGTGACAGCAACGCTCATAAAAATGGTGATTTAAATAGCCCGGTGATTTTTTTTAATGAACCTTTAGTGCATAGGCCCCTATGACTTTTCTCGTCTTTCTTTTTTTATTTATAAACAAACCTGTCATGATAATATCTTGAGATATTATGTATTTTGATCCATCTGGTGCTTGAAAGGGGCTTGATTGAAGTTGGATGCTACAAATAAAAAGCAACAGTTAATGTTATGTTAACAAATTTTGCAGGCCTAGTGGTAAAAACTGATATGATCTTGAGATAAGGACACCTAGAGATGGGTGCTATGACATAAACAAAAGTTTTTTCAAAACATTCTCTGGAAGGGGTTTATGAATGGCATGGGGCCGTGGCTAAGAAAGTACAGGTAAACCCCGTTATAACGCGGTCCTCGGGGTCCACCCCGAGACCACCGCGTTACTAACGGGGTCGCGGGGAAAAAAATGGCCGCCGCTTTAGCGCATATTCATCCCGCGGGACAGGAGATGGGAGCGGGGATGTCCCTCTGGTCCCCGCTTCCCCCTGTCACCGCGGGACAGGCCGCGGGACAGGAGATGGGAGCGGGGATGTTCCTCCGGTCCCCGCTTCCCCTGTCACCGCGTGACAGGCCGTGGGATGGGAGGGGGGATGCCCCTCCGGTCCCCGCTTCAGGAGGAGCAGAGGGGACTGGCAGGCAACATCCACACCTCACGAGCCGCACGGCGCATGCGCATGCGCACGCGCACGGCGAACGTGAGGGGTGCCTGCATAAGTTTCCTAAAGTGATCGCTGTCGGGATGTGCTGCTTTGGAGACAGGTAAGCACAGTCTCCGGAAGACCGCTAACCCCCCCGCCGCAGCACAGGGCCCTCGCGCAGCAGTACAGGGCCCGCCGTAGCACAGGGTCGTCCTGCCACTCAGCCGCAGCGCAGGGCCCCGCCACCCCCCCACAGCACAATGACGTCCCACCCCCCGCCCCGGGCCGTAACACCAACCTAGAGGGGAGGGGGACACACCGGACGCTCGGACACCCTTTCCCCTGGCTGTGAGGGGGTTAATGTTGAAGAGGCACCACAGAGGTTGGGTTACCTTGCTGTGTGTGTGTGTGAGCAGTGTGCAGTGTGTGTCAGTGTGAGCAGTGTGTGTGCAGTGTGTGTCAGTGTGAGCAGTGTGCAGTGTGTGTCAGTGTGAGCAATGAGCAGTGTGTCAGTGTGTGCAGTGTGAGCAATGAGCAGTGTCTGTGCAGTGTGTGTCAGTGTGAGCAGTGTGTGTGCAGTGTGAGCAGTGTGTGTGCAGTGTGTGTCAGTGTGAGCAGTCTGCAGTGTGTCAGTGTGAGCAATGAGCAGTGTGTCAGTGTGTGCAGTGTGAGCAATGAGCAGTGTCTGTGCAGTGTGTGTCAGTGTGAGCAGTGTGTGTGCAGTGTGCAGTGTGTGTCAGTGTGAGCAGTGTGTGTGCAGTGTGTGTCAGTGTGAGCAGTGTGTGTGCAGTGTGCAGTGTGTGTCAGTGTGAGCAGTGTGTGTGCAGTGTGCAGTGTGTGTCAGTGTGAGCAGTGTGTGTGCAGTGTGCAGTGTGTGTCAGTGTGAGCAGTGTGTGTGCAGTGTGCAGTGTGTGTCAGTGTGAGCAATGAGCAGTGTGTGTGCAGTGTGTGCAGTGTGAGCAATGAGCAGTGTGTGTGCAGTGAGTGTGTGCAGTGAGTGTGTGCAGTGTGCAAAAAATAAAAAATAAAAAAAATAAAAATGTAATTTTTTTTTTAAACGGGAGCCACGGGAAAACCGCGTTATAACCGAATCGCGGTATAGCGAGGCGCGTTATAACGGGGTTTACCTGTATTAAACTAGAGTGTCTTTATTCAAAATGAGAATATCCTGTAATATCATCTCCTCTGCATAATAAGAGTTACAATGTCCACACTCCCCTCCTATCCACATTTCTTCTTCTCTCCTCCCCTCCACCTATGCATGTGCCCATACACTGCACTTCTTTACCCCTCAATAAAATGCACCCACACATCCTCTATTCACACCCTCTATCTACTCCTTCCTGCTGCTTGGGATCTCCCCTAAGCTTGGACCCAGACATAAACACACCTGCTCTCACCCACGCCTCCCTACCATCTCTTCCCCTGTAAATGGTGTTAACCATCTGATTTAACACTGACTAACCTTAAAACTCGCCCCACAAATCAAGCATCCCAATAGCCTGCACTCATGGCTATTGTCCCACACCCACAGTCACTTCTATCACCCATTGTGAGCAAGCACTGCCATCAACAGTATTTATTTCCTCACCTGCTGCCTCTGTAAGTCTCCCATCATAACACTTAGTTTGTAAGCTCTTTGGGGCAGGGATTTCCTTTCCTATTGTCTGATTTTGCTGCGCTTATTGTATTAATATAATTTCCTGTTTTGTATTCTTTGTGAAGAGCTTTTGGCGCTATATAAATAAAACTATACATGCATGCCAAACCGCAGACGGGGAGAAAGTTTAAACCGCAGACCACACATAATTAGATAGCTAACTTGAGTTAGGGACATGCGGGAAAGATGAAAATTGGTGTGGATACTGCTGGGGTCACAGCAGTAAAGCAGCCATGGTTTATGTGTTGTTAACTTTTGGGGGAAATAGTAAATGAAAGTCCCCCTCTTTTTTGGTATTAAAATTATGAAGAGCCAGGGCATTTACATTCAGTCAGGCAAGGCAGCGGATACATTGGGCATTCGCAAAGTTCAGTATATGACCGGCCATTCCGGTGAGCAACTCATGCATATCTTAAGTGCGATATAGGTGAGTAGTGAGGTGTGGTGCTTTAGACAATCAGATGTGGGTCTATTAGGAACTTTATAAATATCCATGTGGTGTTCACAAAATAATAGCCAACAGAGTCTAAGAGGGGTATGTGCCTAGTGGTGTCCACTTGACAACCACACAGATTGACATACAAATGTACACCCAATCAATGATTCCTATATAAGGCAATGTCCAGTATAAACAGGAATAATTACAAGGCACTGAGGCCCATTACCTGTTGACTTGCAGGAACATCCACAGCATCCATGGCGTGCAATCTGTCAGTAGTAGAAATCCAAAATTGTGAAGTGTAGAACAGAGCACAGCCCAACGACGTTCAGACTTGTAAGAACTGAAAAAATCGAAGGCAGACTCCAAAAATCCACAGATCAATTTATTGCAAGCTTCAGGCAGCACTGGGACTAAATGAACGCACCTACGCGTTTCATGCCAGAGCACTTTATCAAGGATTACAAGATAATAAATTGTTTGCATTTTTATAGTTACCTAGCTGGTCCGTCGCATCCGCGGGGATGACGTCATCAGCGCGCGTCTGTGGACAGAGTCGCGCTGATGCAACGTACACCCCCATTGGACGAGAGGATCAGGTGGTGCGCATTTTTTTCTTAAAACAAACCTTATTGTTAAGAAACAAAAAAACAATAACAGTGCTAATAAAAAGTTAAAAATAAAAATAATAAACAATTATTAACATAAAATTAATAAGTATCTATCATGCAAAACCCCTAAGCAACTATTGTGAAGAATCTATGTACTTCCTTGAGGATATATATCACTATATCCACTGATAGTGGATGTTAAGTATATCAGTATATACATTGCATATATATGATGTATAAATACAATGCATACATTAAGATTGACTTATTCACAACAGGAGCAGGGAATGGTTATTACGTGGATGTTCAAAAATTATGATACAGTGCATATGAAGATATATACAGAATGTCTGTAAAATTAAAACCATTCATATATTTAATATATGAATTATAATTTCAAAAATGATCTAACATCAATCTATCATATGCACTGGATCATAATACTGTACATAGAACAAATACAATTTATTGCAATACTGACCTCAATGAAATAGATTTACAAATGAAATGCAGGAGCCCTTTTTTAATAATATATCTTAAAGATAGATATACAAATCAGACTGAAATAGATGCTTTAAATTTTGATTTGTCATCATATAATTATGTTTTGATAATAAAGACCGAGTCTAAACCTTGTCATATTCAAAAATAAAAGATATATATTGATAATTATAAATGATTAAAAGTGGCTCAGATCCCAATCAATGTTTATCCCTAATGGTGTCCTGGTTCTTAAGGTAAAAATCCAAAACGCTTCGCGTCTATCTAGTATCTTTGTTCTATCCCCACCCCTAGATGACACAGGAACCTGTTCTATTGTATACCTTGAAATGTAAAGTGGTCAGTGTTGCCGCTAGGGCAATTCGAAAAATGTTTAGATACAGGATGGTTCTGATCTTTTTTAGTAATAAATCGGAGGTGTTCCATGACCCTGATCTTTAAACATCTGGTGGTCCTACCGACATATTGTTGACCGCAGCCACATGTTAACAAATAAATGATGAATGTTGAATTGCAATTGATAAACATCTGAATATTATATGTCATTCTTGTAACTGATGAAGCGCAGGTCCATTTTTGACACATTTTTGTAAAGATTTTACAATTGTTACATGCAAAAGACCCTTTGGGTAATAAGGGTTTATCATCATTCTTTAGTCTAAAAAGACTTGGAGATAATTCCCACGGAGTGATTGGCTGCACATTATACAGATAGGACTTTGGTGCTTCAAAAGTCTGTGCCGCTAATCGGGAGAGAGATTCACCTAAGATTCATCTGAGCTACATCGTGCGGTACAAGAAATTCCATCGTAACTAAGATTTGTATCTTGCTTCAAAAGTTCGTCAGAACTAAGGATTTGTTAACGAATCCTGAAAAGGGGGAAACGAAAAGACTCCTTTCGGCAAAGATACAGGAGTTGCGAACCAAGGACTGTTACACGGCTCTTTTTGCGCTACAATCCCGCTGCTCGGAATTGATGCGTAGAGACTTGATTTCTGTGGATTTCGTTCCGCGGACATTTTGTTTTGCCTCATCCCAGTAAGTGTTTATTTGCAATATTTTGTACTTCAAGCTGTGTGTGTTTCTTGTGTAAATAAACTACAATTTATTTTATCTCACGTTTGGTTCAATCAAAGGATCCGGGTAATTTTTGTGTTAAAAGCACTGGTCTCCCGTGACAGGCACCCACCCAGAGGCAGGCACCCACACACAGGCAGACACACACACAGGCAGACACACACACCCAGGCAGACACACACACACAGACAGACACACATACCCAGGCAGACACACACACACACAGGCAGACACACACACCCAGGCAGACACACACACACACCCAGGCAGACACACACACCCAGGCAGACACACACACAACCAGGCAGACATACACACACCCAGGCAGACACACACACACCCAGGCAGACACACACACACACAAGCAGACACACACACACCCAGGCAGACACACACACACACCCAGTCAGACACACACACCCAGGCAGACACACACACACCCAGGCAGACACACACACATACACACCCAGGCAGACACACACCCAGGCAGACACAAACACACCCAGGCAGACACACACACACACCCAGGCAGACACACACACACACCCAGGCAGACACACACACACACACACACCCAGGCAGACACACACACACCCAGGCAGATACACACACACACCCAGGCAGATACACACACACACCCAGGCAGACACACACACACCCAGGCAGACACACACACACCCAGGCACATACATACACACACCCAGGCAGACACACACACACCCAGGCAGACACACAAATACCCAGGCAGACACAAACACACCCAGGCAGACACACACACACCCAGGCAGACACACACCCAGGCAGACACACACCCAGGCAGACACAGACCCAGGCAGACACACACACACCCAGGCAGACACACACATACCCAGGCAGGCACACACACAAACACACACACAGAGGCAGGCGCACACACACACATACAGGCACACACCACACACAGAGGCAGGCAGACATAGACAAAGGTACACACACAGAGACAGTATAACTATATAAGTGCAAATAGCTAAAACAGAGGTGTGTGCCGAGCACGCACGTTCTACTGTAAGTCAAACTTCTTTGCGTTTTGCCATTGACATGGTGATATTTTTAATTAAAATTCATAACACAATCACAAATACAATATCTGTGACAAAACAGTGACTAAAGACAAAGAAGTTTCACTTAAAGTGCGCGTGCTCAGCACACACAACTTTTTTTCTGTATTGGTCTTTATCAGTCCCTATGTGCTCCATATTATAGCAGCTTCCTGTCTTTCAATACAACTTATTTTACGCCCATCTTTTAGTCCTCAAGTGTGCACCTTGTGCTCACCTGTCCAGAGAAAGTCTAATTAGAGATTGGGGGGGCTATTTAAGAATCACTGGGGTTGTAGCCAGTTACTTTTTGACAGAGTACCCCCGTGGTACGAAATGCTGGAATTATGTGAATTTCCGATTCTTTAATAAATCCGTTTTTTCATTGATTGTGCTCTCCTTCACTGACCGGCTAGCAGTGCACCGCCTCTCTACCTATTTTATTTTCCTTTTAATCTTTATGGTAGGGACGGATTGCACCTCAATGAAGGGGGATCTTCTATGCTTGGGGTGGGGGGATTATAAAAAGGTTGGAGGAGATTTTAAACTAGGATGGAGGGGGAAGGACAAGAAACAGTTAATAGAATGGATGGGGAAATAGCAAGGGGTCATGGAGGTAGAATGGGGGCATATGCGAGTTTGGCAAGAAGGGAAACACCCATATTAAATACAGATAATACTAGAAAACATCTGAAGACTAAACACAATTGCCGTAGAAATGCAGGAGCACATAAGATAATAGTACAGACTGAAAATAAACTTAAATGCATGTTTGCTAATGCAAGAAGCCTGACAGGTAAAATGGGGGATTTTGAATTAATAGCTACAAGGGAACAGTATAATATAATAGGCATTACTGAAACATGGTTGAATAAAACTCATGACTGGGCAGTCTATTTAGAGGGTTATTCTCTTGTTCGGAAGGATCGAGCAAATAGAAGTGGAGGTGGAGTATGCTTATACTGTATGTTAAACTGGATTTGAAACCTATTATAAGGGAAGATGTTTATGAAGAGAATTATGAAAATATAGAGACCTTGTGGATAGAAATTAGTAGTGGAGGTAACAGTACAATGAAAATGTTTATAGGGATATGCTATAAACCACCAAACATCTGTGAGATGGAGCAAGCCAAAATACTTTTTCAAATGGAGACGACATCAAAACTAGGTCATGTTTGCATAATGGACGATTTGAATTAACCAGACATAGACCGGGGCAATGAGATTAGCATTATAACAAAAGGAAGCAGGCTTTTGGGGGGTGCTTAAAGACAATTATATTTCCCAAATTATTGAGGAACCAACCAGGAGAGGGGCAATGCTGGATTTGGTAATATCAAACAATGTAGAAGTAATAACAAATATTCAAGTCTGGGAACATTTGGGTAACAGTGATCATAACATGGTCTGAAATAAATTATCAAAAACCATATTACTTGGGTTCAGCAAAGACTTTACATTTTAGAAAGGCAGATTTGAGTATATTGAGGACTAATCTACAAGAAAAAGCTGGGATTATGTTTTTGCAGAGAAAAATTTGGAAGATAAACGGGCTGTCTTTAAAACATTATTGGAAAAGCTTATCAGTGTATACCATTGGGTAATAAATATAACAAAAATAAGTCTAAGCCAATGTGGCTAAATATACCAGTAGGGGAGGAGATGGAAAACAAGAAGCAGGCGTTTAGATTCTTGATCATATCAGAATTAAAAGGAATGTAACAAAAGTTGCAAAAGGGCAATCAAATTAGCAAAAATGGATAATGAAAAAAGGATTGCAATAGAAAGTAAGATCAACAATAAAAGTTCTTTAAGTACATTAATGACAAAAAAATTAGAAAATAAAATATAGGACCCTTTCAGTGTGAGATGGGAAGGCAGATTATTGGAGATATGGAAAAAGCAGAGGTATTAAACAAATTATTTGCCTCTGTGTTTACCAGAGAAGAATCAATTGCAATAGTAGTGCCGCAGGAGGAAGCCACAACCTTTATATTAACAAAAAATTGGTTAGTTGAGGAAGAAGTTCACAGGTGGCTTGATAAAATTAAAGTAAATAAGGCAACTGGTCCCGATGGCATACATCTAAGAGTTCTTACAGTGCAAGGAGCTTTCAAAAGAACTATTCATCCCACGGGCAGTACAAAGGACACAGGGTCACCCTTAAGGTTGGAGGAAAGGTGATTTCACCAGCAGGAAAGGGTTCTTGACAGTAAGGGCAGTTCAAATTTCTAATTCAGTACCCATGGAGACTGTGATGGCAGATACAATAGATGGGTCAAAAAAAGGTTGGACATCTTTTTAGAAAGGAAATCTATACAGGGATATACCAAATAAGTAAACATGGGAAGGATGTTGATCCAGGGAGTAATCCAATTGCCAATTTTTGGAGTCAGGATGGAATTGATGTTTTCCTTTTATGAGATATCATTGGATGATATTACACTGGGGGTTTTTGTTTGTCTTCCTCTGGATCAATATACTGTAACTATGGATATAGGATAAAGTGTCGGTCGTCTAAGTTTAGCATAGGTTGAACTTGATGACGTAAGTTTTTTTCAACCTCATCTACTACTGTATGTTACTATTTAAAATTGTGTTAATTTTTTTATCCTATTTGAATGAGAATGATGAAATACATGTGAAACTACTGAATCATTAAACCCTACAGATAAAACTGATGCCTTATGAAATGTTGTTTTATACAGTATTGTAATATAATGTGCCAGTATTATTATTAATGGACAGAACACTCTCTCATGCTCCCAGGTGTTTCTAATTAGAACTGTCTTATGTAATGTCAGATCTATTAGGAACAAGACAGCTGTTATAGCTGACCTTATTTGATCATCATATCTAACATGTATCACAGAGACTTGGCTAGATGAAAATGCAGCCCCCATTTTAGGAACTACTGTCTCAACAAATTAGTCTCTGATTGACCGCTCAAGACAGGAGCATAGGGAATGAGGTGTTGCAATCTGCTTAAAACAACTTTGAAACTTGGGGCCCTCCCAGTGGTGCCAACTAAAATCCTTTGAGTGTATTGCCGGCTGGGGTGCTACTGGTGCAGGGTTTAGAGTCCTTCTCATCTACCCCTGAAGATGGGAAGGTATTTCTGCAGAAAATTGCTCTCCTCATTGCTGTAGTGAACAGATAGAGAGAGAACCTCCTGAGTGCTATACAGGGTTCTCTCTCTATCTGTTCACTACTGTATATACACCCTAAGCACCGTTCATCACCCCACCTAACTACTGTGGCTGCAGCAGGGGCCCCCCTATCTCCTCATTGCTGACCTAGTCATAGAGCTCCTCAGATGGCTTAACTTGGGGGATTTCAATGCCTGGGTTGATGGTAAACTCTCTAAATTTGGTCAAGACTTCCCCCACACAATAAATGATCTGGACTTCACACAACTTGTTTGCTCTGCTACCTATAGAACTGGACAAAAACTTGATCTTGTTTTCCAAACCGGTATAGAAATATCTGATCTACAGATGCAGCGGATGTTATTCGAACACTTTACGTGGTGTATACCTCGGAATACCCACGTCATGGCGTGATTTCTTCCAACCGTACCGCAGGCGAGTACAGAAAATGGCATTTTAGTGTTCTGTTTTTAAACACCTGAAACTGACACAGTAGCACAGTAGCGTACACATTAAAATTCATTCATTTAATTGCATTTAATTGCACACAATCCATGAAATTCAAACAAAGCAACCGCGATAAACACATGTGCCTGGGTCTATTGGACACGTTAATGCCGTGTGGAGTACAGCAGCGCACACAAAAATGGCTCCATGATTTTTCGAATAACGGCCGCTGCATCTGTAACAATAGACCCAGTGGTCTGGTCAGACTGCCACTCATTTTGTTCTCAATCATAACTCCACGCCCTCGCAAAAAGACCCTCCCCCATGGAGATGACCAGGCATCAACTGTTGAGTGGTCTGACCCCAGGGCCTGATGACAAACATGTACCATTATTGGTTTTCTCTTCTGAGATCACCGGAACAAGTAAACATCACATTTAATATACATCTGCCACTGTTTTGGACATGCCTGACTGTGTTGCTCGTTTGTGAGTATGCTGTATATATTGAAGGACAACCTACTGTACTATGTGTATATCTAGCTCAGTTCAAACTATACTGCTCTATGTAGTTTCTCTCTTTTTCTTCCCTTGGTACACCCCCCCTAGCGCCCCCCCAGTCCCCGGCTCCCCTGTTTTGTGGATATCAATGGAAATGCTGGCTCTCTTTGACCATCTGGATGTAGAAGACATTGTGTAAAAAAGGTTGCGTCCCATTACCTAAGATTTGGACCAAGTCCCAACATGCCTTCTCTTACACTGCGTTGATGTAGTCGGCCCAGTGTTTGCCAAAATAATTCCGTATCCTCTTGCAGATGGGGATCTTTCCAAAACCGCTGAAGGAAGCAGTCATCAGATGTCTTCTAAGAAAGCTTTCATTGGACCCGGATAGGATGGCAAATTATAGGCCTCTATCAAGCCTTTTTTTCCTAGGGAAGGTTATTGAGAACGTGCTGGCAAACCAAGTGAAAACCCACCCATCAATCCATGATATTTAAAATCCATTCTAGTCAGGATTCAGGAGATGGAAACAAATGAGAGAGAGACAAGCACAGTCTGTATAGGTAAATGTATTCAACACCAAAATAAAACAATCTCTGCTCCCATGTGAGTAAGACCCAACGAGTGCGGTAGAGCGCTGGCATCGGAATCCCGGTGGTATGATGTTATCCCAGTGTGTTGGAGGAGCTCACTCCTCTGCGTCTCCATAGCCGTTTGCCAAAGCACTTTTTTATTGTCCCATGACTGTAAGGTGAAGAAAAAAGTCTTAAAATCGAGCAGGTGAGCAACGTTTGTTAATCCTATGATCCTGCAGCCAAAAGTCCCAAGCGTTTCCAAGTCCTTTATTGTTAACAATATGCGAATTCAAAGCACTTCATGACCATGGTCTCAGCTATCAGAATGAGGTTCTAGTTCCCAAAACTCTGCAGATAAAGAACTCCCAGAATCTCCTTGACTTCACTTGGGGCCCGAGCTTTTAGCCACGCTTCTCCCACTATTTGGAACAGTCTTCCTTGTATAGTTTGAAATGCCCTCTCTCTAGAAATCTATAAATACAGGCTCAATACCTACCCGTTTACCCAGGCATTTAATTAATTAACTACAACCTGTTGTGCATTTAATAGCTACAGTACCACCCCATACCATATTGTATCTTTCCTTGTATTTGGTCTCATTTATAACCTTTAATGTTTTTTTATTTTTCCATTTTTGTAACTGAAGTGTTTTGAGTTCCATTGGGAGAAAAGTGCTATATAAAGAAAATGTTTTTTTATTATTATTATCATCATCATCATCATCATCGTATTACTGATGAATACATTGGGAAATCTTTGCTATTATATGTTCTATTTTGCTATATGTTGCTACTCAGTAAGCAAAGATGAACAATTTGCATGTGTGGATAAGCAGACGTTCTCCAAGTTTTGTAATTCATGTTGATAAGTAGAAAAGACAGGTGGATCTGTCCAGCTGTGCCCTCACTGATCCTGCCTGGAACTGCAGTCCACGGAAAGAATAGCTCTTCATGTCAGACTCAAATGCAAAAAAGTGTTTCTGGCCTTGTCCTCACCAGCTGCATCCAAAACAAAAAAACATCATTACCTTGAGTGAAATGAAAAACCCCTTTAGTAGAAGTGAGACCGTAAGCTTGATTCATAGAAAGTATCTATGGCACAAATGAGATAACAATAAAGCAACCACCCTCCATCCACACTGAACACCATGTTCCTGGTCTTTATTTAATAATCTTGATAAGAGCCCAGGGTATTTTGAGAATTAATTCCTATACCGTAGATTTCTATGAGATGGTAAATACAAGCTTTTTGTACCATTCAGCGCATCAAATGAATAGACCAGGAGAATAGAAGAGACAGATTATACTCTGCTCTGTCACAGTGGAGAGACTTCAAATCCTGCAACTTCATGGGTGTGCATTGTTCAGACAACTACCTAAGAAACTAACAGAGCAAGAATATAAATAACTTGCAGCTGCATTTTCTTGTTCCTCTCCCGTGAAAATGAACATGCTGCAATGTGTAGTAACACTACAGTTAACTATTTAATTATCTTTGTTACAGGGAAGAAGTGAGGTGTTAGTTATACGGGCTTATTCTTGTAGCCTCGTATTTGTCATTGCTAAATCGCACAGAACTCACGGTATGAAATGTTTGAAAAAACGGTATTCTCTATTGCAAATCACATTTTCTAAACAGTGACAAACCACCCTCTATTGTACTTGCTTTACAAGTGAAATTACCTGATGGTGCAATTTCCCTCCATAGCGTGGAGGAGGAGGAGGAGGAGGAGGACTTCCTAACCTAATAGTATCTCTAACGTATATAGGTTCCCTCAAATCTCCCTCCAAATATATTATGGAATGATGCCTGTGCTGAAAAATTAACATACCTAAGGTGTTAAGGAAAATATTCTTACAGAAGACACACAAACACCGGTGTAATTCTTCAGCTGTATCTTATACTATATTTGTGAAAGCACTGTATGCCTGTCTGCATGGCCTCTGTCCCTAGAGGAAATCTCATAGGTCCCTTGGCCCGCCCGCCCCCGCACACCTCTCATTGGCCTGAGGCGGAGTGACGGGCCAAAGGGTGACACACACACACACACACACACACAGTTGCTTGGCCTCACTCTCCCCCGTCGACCGCAGCTCACCTTCCACACACCCCTCTCCCCCCCTCTCCCGGTGCCCCTCACTCTCTCCCCCACCTCCCCCAAACCCGCACGCTCCGCAACATCCCCAGCCGCACTATCACATGCGCTCCCGGACTGAGGGGAAGCGCGGGCCGGGCCTCCTGCACTGCCCCGGCCTCCTGCACTCCCCCGGCCTCCTGCCCTCCCCCGGCCTCCTGCACTCCCCCGGCCTCCTGCACGCACTATCACGTGCGCTCCCGGACGAGGGGAGGCGCGGGCCAGGCCTCCTGCACTCCCCCGGCCTCCTGCACGCACTATCACGTGCGCTCCCGGACGGAGAAGCGCGGCCCGGCCCTCCTGCACTCCCCCAGCCTCCTGCACTCCCCCGGCCTCCTGCACGCACTATCATGTGTGCTCCCGGACGGAGGGGAAGCGCGGGCCGGGCCTCCTGCACTCACCCTCACGTGGCACGGGTCTCCTGCCCCAGCCTGCCACTCTTGCCCCCCACCAGCTTCCGAACCCACCTCCTGCCCCAGCCTGATGCCACAGGGATATCTGTGCCAGGAGGGGAACCGTCTGCCGCCAGGAAACACCACCCGGTCAAGGTAAGTCACCCACCGTCTGCCACCCACACACTGTCACCCAGTTACCCACCCTCTCCCACCCACCCACTGTCACCCAGTCAAAGTCACCCACCCAGTCACCCACACATCCACACATCCACCCACACACCCACCCAGTCACTCACTCACCCACTTTCACTCACTCACCCACTTTCCCCAGTCACCCACTTTCCCCCAGTCACCCACTTTCCCCCAGTCACCCACTTTCCCCCACCCACTCACCCACCCACTCACCCACTCACCCACCCACTCACCCACCCACTCAGTCACCCACCCACCGACCCAAAGTCACCCACCCACCCAAAGTCACCCACCTACCCAGCGACCCAAAGTCACCCACCCACCCAGCGACCCAAAGTCACCCACCCACCCAGCGACCCAAAGTCACCCACCCACCCAGCGACCCAAAGTCAAACCGACCCAACGTCACCCACCCACTTAGTCACCGACCCACCCACCCACTCAGTCACCGACCCACCCACTCAGTCACCCATCCACCCATACACTCAGTCAACTGAGTCACCCACCTAGCTGTCAAGGGGGGGAAGCCCAAACCTGTCCCCGCCCCCCCAAAATTACATCCCGGGCAACGCCGGGTATATCAGCTACTTTACTATATAGTAAGATACAAGCTATACCCAGGGGTATGCTCCCATAACAAAAGAAAGAATACCACAAAAGATATATTCAACAGACTACAGGAGCGTAACATACATTGATGGCATTGATGGCATTGGATTGGATAGAGCAGTGCATGTGTGATGCATTCTGATGTCTGATTGGAGGGTGGAATGTACATCTTGTAATAAAAATAACAACATGTGCTGAGATGTGTGTCCGCAATGGATTGGCTTTAGTTGAAATATGTGAAGGTCGTGTGCAAAGATGGGTGGGCAACATATTTGGTGCTGTGCACAAATTAAGAACCGGGTGCAAAAACAAAAGTAACACCCTAAAAAGAAAAATGAACAAAGAAAGAGCAAAGCATATTTTGTACATATCCTTGAAGGGCCATTTACACAAATCCTTTCAAAGGTACCATGGGAGATATGCTAATGTCTATACAAAGTGTACCATCAAATGAGTCACACACCCTTAAATACAGTACCGACCAAGTTTAATCTAATACGGCTAAAGCCGCAAGCTGCGAGGTTTCCCGGCTTTGATGGAGAATCCCCTCGGCGTGCCGCGCGTCACCGATGCGCGGTCACGCTTCAACGGGAGCGTGCGCGCACGGCGTGCATGCCCAGGGCTTCCCGAAGGGAGCCCTGGTGTCCCGCGATGTGGGGGATGCGGTTGGAGGGCTCTGGGGGACCCGGCGGACCCGGAGAGGGAAGGGGGAAGCCCCAATCGGAGGACCGAGGCTCCGGCGCGCGCGGGACACCTCGGCGCGTGCTCGAGATCTGCTGCGGCCGAGACCGGGTAAGTGTAAGACTAAGCTCGGCCGCAGCTGTATATCCTTAAGACCAATCAGTTTAAAGACAATTGTGTTGAAAGGGGTACCAGTGTCAGACCCAACAGGGTTAGAACCCACAACACTGGCATTCACGGCAGCAGCTCTAGAATTGAACTAACCCAGATGATGGGAAAGTCCACTGTCACATACTCTCAGGTGTGCTCATTTGTTTGAAACATTGAACTGGCAACCAGAAAGTAGAAATAGAGTGCTTTTAAAGCAACAATACTACCCCCGCCCCTTTTTTTTATATGTAAAGCATGTGACAATATATAATTCTACATTCTTACATAAACTGGCAATCATTTGGTGCTCCTGTTATAATTCTGTTAAAATCCTGATTCTGTGCATAACATAATGGCTACCTTTCAGTTTAAATACAGCAGGGCCCCAGTCATGCGGCGGGTTCAGTTCGAAGGACCGGCCGCAAAGCAAAAATCGCCGGAATGCGGAACCGGCGATTTTCGTTATGTGCGCATGCGCAGACCGGCAATGTGCCGCTCTACGCATGCGCATCATCGGCAAAACTACTCATTCTTCGCATGCACGACCACGGACCGGTCCGTTCTGCGCATGCGCGACATCGTACCGGCCCGTTCTACGCATGCTGCAGACATGGCGGCCCCCTTCTCGGTACCGCCGTATCAGCGGATCATCGAAAAGAGGGGCGCCGAGAAGCGGGGCCTTGCTGTAATTCATTCAGTCAATGTAACTCAGCAGCTACAATGTATCCTCCTATTACTAAGGTAATAGTATCTATTGTTACAGTTTACAGATCAAACTGTGGGGGAAATTGGCAACAAATTATCACAAACAGGAATGTACAGTATTCAAAAAATCTTGTGCTGCTTGGGAAGTGGGCTAAAATCTGCGATAGAAATCAAAGGATGCTTTAAAACTGATTGAAACGGTATTAGGAGTTTAACAAAAAAAAGTCACTATTATCTAATACTACAGAACTGATTTATGTTTAAAAAAAACCACCCATAAGATTTCATGTTTTTCTGCTTTAAAGGAAGCTAGGGGGAGGGCGCTACATGTGTGAGTAGCAGAGCTCAAAAGTACAGATGATACAACGAGTATTCTAAGGCTTGCCTTAAACTAGCCCGGTTACATGCTGGGTGCTAGAGCTGCTTCTCTGTATGGAAGTGTAGTTAGTTCTAATCCTGTTTTGTCTGACACTGGTCCCTCTTCATCAAAATGGTCTTTAAACTGATTGGTCTTAAAAAAAAATATTTTAGGATTGTAAGAGACATGTGGAGAGGTATGACTTGGGAGATGTATTTGTGGAAATGAAACCATGGCTTATTTAGAAGGAGGTTTGAGGGGACATATATACATCTGGAGATACTATTAGGTTTGGAAGCCCTCGTCCTCCTCCCTCATTACCCATAGGCAGTAGGGGGGGAAAAAACAAGTATTTCAGCCATGACTTACATTATAGAGCTATGAGAATAGAAGTTGTTTGGCCAAAAAAAAATTGAGTTTCACCTTTTTTTGCTTAACCGATAGGATTGTCAGCGCAAGAGTGACAACACATCTAAAAAAAAAAGCTGTTTTCAGGCAATTTGGACATGAGATAACAGCTTACAGAATAGCAAAACATGCTAAATTGCTTGCAAAGTGTAATTTAGATGCGTTAAGTCACATTTCGAAGCTACTATAGTAGCCCTGTAGTATGCAAACTTCTAGGTTTAATTCCAACCTAAGTAATTAAAATAAACTCTATGCAATTCTGGTCCTATCTTATCCATGTAAAACTGGGTAATAATATATATTTTTTTCTCACCTCTGTCACTTGAGAGATCAGAGGAGATAATTACTAAGTGGTGCCTAAGACTCCTTGTGACCCATTGTGACATAGTCCCAGAATATTAGGCAGCTGTCTGTCCGATTTTAAGGCAGAAAGTGGAAAAAAAGGGAAAGAATTATCCATTCCACAGTTTCACATTTGCTGAGACTGTGGGATAGAAACTCCAGGCCAGTGATTAATGGCGCTGGTTTCCCTCACCTGGTCTCCTAATTACTAGAACAGGTATTTAGAGCAGAGAGGGTTGCTTTTTCAGCCTCTCTCCTAGAGCTTGGAGGCTGGGAGGAAACTGCTGCTCCCCAGTATCCAGTTCAGGGTAGATGGCCCCCACGTGTTACAGCTTCTGAGGATCTAATGGGACAGTGTCCCCATCTCACAGTTAAGGACTCAATGTTATCTCTGTGTGCTATTTTAAGTTGGTAACTGGCTTAGTCAGCCAATATTGCAGATTGTGATATGTATGTTAGTTAGACTCCTAACAGGAGTAGATGTTTTTATGAGTTTGTTTTGACTTAAAGTGACAGTGTTTAAAAATGCGTAGTGTCACTAATGGAGAAATAAACCGCTGAGGGCTGAGTGCCCTTGTGTGTATACACGTGTTTGTCCCCCTTTTATACAAAACAAACCATAGAAGACTGTGTCAGGAAGAGCCTGGGCAAGTGGCAGCGCTACATAAAGGGAGCAGTTTCCCACACCATTCACTTTCAGTTCAAATTAATTATACATCTATATTGCATAGGCATTCATGTGGCCATCTGTGGGGTGAATCCTGGCAACACATGGGCCAATATTTACAAAACACCTTTTACTTGAAGTTATTATTATTATTACTACTATTATTACTATTATTATTATTATTATTATTATTATTATTATTATTATTATCAGAACTGAAACCCCAAAAATATATTATTGGAGCTCTCCATTAAGTGCAGCTGTTTACACTTTTGACTGTCCCTAGCACTTTCTATCCACTCTCACACATAGTGGATCCTACTAGAAAGAAGAACACTTCCCTGTTAGGGAAATGACTAACAGATCAGTGGGGCACAAAACCACCAAAGCAAGAGTACTTGTGATAAGACTTCTTTAGGTTGTATGGTAAGTATCTTAATATTTGGAGACTGATGCTAATTATTATAATTATCAGCATGATTATTCAGAGACTCATGCTAATTTTCAGAACGGGTAAACATATTTACCTGAACATCAACTACATTTCAGCACCATTACTGCTGCATTGGAGTTAAGACTTGCATTAACTCCAACACAGCAACAGCAATCCTTGATTTAGTATTTGAAAGATGTATGCTCTCCGGAGCTGTCCAGTAATTTGTAGTGCAAACTATTGTATGGCAGAATGTATTTTTTAATATTAACTTCCACATTAAAAGATGATTTGATTAACATACACAATGCATCTTCCTAAAAAATACAATCTCCAACCCTTGCAAACACCTAGACACATATTTAAATTCTTAGGTACAAATTACACCCCTCTGCCTCCATAAATTTTTTATTTGATTACAATTCAATCCAGAAGATGGGAAAGAGGAGAATATATCAAAGTACTCCATGTAAAGAAATAAATGTGCTCTCTGTGTGCTTCTTAAGGCTACGTCCTAAAAATCAAATAATACACCAGCACCAAGGGATTAGGAGGGAAAGGACTTTGCCAGCGCATTCATTTTTTTAAAAAAGTGCTTTTGGCTTAGTTAACAAAAAGCTGCAGCATCACTCCATCCATCTGACTGGAGGAGCCAAGTTCCTTAAGGTTATAAATGAGATCACTAAACAGGAAATAATAGTTAAAGCACTAGAAAAGTAGTAAAAAGCTGTTTTTTTCTGATAGAGAATGTATTGTCCAGTTTCACTAACCTCACATACGGAGTATCTGCCAAGAACTTGAATAACAGTTAACACAACATGAGATAAGCCATATCGGAGGTTAGTGAATCTCCTCCACTGTGTCTGTTTTGTTCTACAGTTTACATGCAAAACTCTATAACTAATCACTTACAGTAACAATAACAGATTGCCATCAAAAGTAAATACTTTAGGGGCTATGCACTAGCAGTGATAAAATCAGGCCTGTTGCGTCCGATTCTGAGCTTTGAAATCATGCTTAAAGAAATGAAGCCAAACGCGGAATTCACGAACAAGTGAAGGGCATTTTTTTACGTCTGATCACAAAACTGCACTATCGTGCGACCTGTTTTTTTCCCCATGCTGTCGTGCTATAAGATCTACAGCATGATAGCTGATAGAGAAAAAAAAGCAGCCTGTAATAGCTGCATGGAGACGCTGCGTCTCCATGCACGGCTCTTACAGGCGATCGTGCAGTATAAATATAAATGTTAATAGTGCACATGAGCATGTGGTCTCTTGAGCTGAACCACATTGGTTTCAGCATAGGGGACCCCCTACTTCATGAGATACAGGTCCCGTTATGGGGTGCCGGTATTCCCTGTGCTCTCAAATCTCAGCCGTCACGTGATTGGGGGATTTAATTCCTGCATGGGGATACCAGCACCCCATAACATCGCCTGTTTCTCATGAAGTAGGGGGTCCCCGAGGCTGAAACCAATGCGGTTCAGCTCAGGAGATCCCCTGCTCATGTACACTAGTATCAAAATACCAATAACAATAAAAAATAATTCATTATCGTAGCCGCTATGGTAATGAAGCTGCTTTAATGTCATTTTTATTAATAGTTTGCAGGAGCAGGGGGTCTCCTGAGATGAACCGCATTGATTTAAGCCTCGGGGACCCCCTGCTTCCCACGTTACAGGCCCAGATTTGGGGTGCCGGTATCGCCATTATTTAAATTTCCTGTGTCATGTGACCTGTAACTCGGGAAGCAGGGGGTCCCTGAGCCAGAAAGCAAAGTGGTTAAGCTCAGGAGACCCCATGCTCCCGCACACTATTAAAAAAATATACATTAAAGCATCTTTATTACCTTAGCGGCTATCTGTTAAGGCAATGAAGGGGTTGGGGCATAATAGCAGCTTTATTGGGGGCAATTGCCCACCCCCAACCCCTATACCCCCCTAACATACATAAAAGTTTATTTATTTATTTTTTAAGCACAGGAATGATACTATAGGCTGTCGGGGGCCCCCAGGTGGTCCTCGCGGTTGTCCGGGGGTCCCTGCAGTACCAATCCTGTGCCCCCCCCCCCCAAAAAAAAAACAAGTGCTTTTGCGCATTTAAAATAAAACATTAACAAGCAGAAATAAAGTAAATAAAACTTACACTCACCCCTGTCAGGCTGCCACGATGAAGGCTATCCTCATCCTCATCACTGTCCATGTCCTCCATTGCCATAAACAATGCAATCAAAAATACAATCTAATGTCCCCTAACCCCTTAGCAGTTAGTAAACGCTATAGTAATTAAGGGGTTAACCCACCCTCCCCCAGTACCCACCCAAGAGTCCTAACTACCCTCCCCAGGCAATACGCCCACCCTCCACCCATTCATTGGTATAGCGGGTACATCATGCTCATATAATATGGGCATGATTTACCACTATAGCAATAAATGTTGAAGGCCCCCCAAAAATGCCCAAAATAAAACACATTACATAGAAAAAATCAACACATTACTAATGCTAATAAAACAATTGATTGGCACAGTGGGTACATCATGCCCATATAATATGGGCATGATTTCACAGTGTGCTAATCTATGGTCAACCTAAAAAAAAACAATGTCCAATGCATTCAAAACAATCACCAAATAAACAACAATAAGCAAGTAAACACAACAGCATTACCATCATTCAATATAGCAAATACCAATTAAACACCAGAATAAACAATTAAAACACAAAAACAAAACCATCAATTAATAAAAGAAAGTTCCAGACAAACACCATCAGTCAAATTCAAAATACCAAAAATAATCCACTATTAAAAGGCAAACACCAATCCCCCTGAAATAATCAGTTGAAAACAACACATAAAATGCCAGCATACAAAATCAAAACACAAAATATATAGCCTGAAAAAGAAAAAACAAAGTACCAAAATACATTTAATACATAAAAGCAAGCATTAGCACCAAAAAAAATGCTTGTCACTGTTTGTATGTATGTAGCCCTAAAGGGGCATGCATATATACATTTGCAATCAATGGGCAATCAAAAAAATTCAAGAACAATAAAAAAACAATGAAAAAATATGTAAAAGATAAATAACATACATTCAATGTTAGAGGCCTTGTGCTCTCCCTCCCGGCAATCAGCTTTATTGTTGTGGGGAAGAGTGTGGGGCCCTCTGTAACTGCACTGACATCAAGCCAGCCCTGGACTGATCTAAATAACCCAACGTTAATTCCCCAGATTAACCTTAACTTCCTTTAGTTAATATGCGATATTAAGGAGAATGCCTCTTGTGCATATATTAGCACTAATGTCCAGAAACATTTTACTATATAGATGTTGCAGATGGTAATTCTTCCGCTAGTGCATTGCAGGGGGGGACACACAATGCGCCAGCTGCCGCAGACACCATTGTGTATGCATTATCTGCGTGTGCAAAAAGGGCGGAGCTAACACTCGGTTAAATAGCCTAACAGAGCGACGTCCATCTGGGCCTGAAGGTGAAAGGTTGCTAAGTGCAGTCAAGGAAACGGACCCGCAGGGCAGAGGTAGGGAGTATAGCATTGACCCTTGACCTGGGATCTTGTGCCTAGACCAGCAATACTGAGGTCCAGTTCTGAGGTCGTGGGCAGGCGGCAGGCAAGAATAGTCGGGTTGTGGTTCTGAGATCAATGGCAGGTGGCAGTCTGAAACAAGGGTCAGGATACAAGGCCAAGGTCATACAAGGGAAGTCAGTTGAAAGGTTCTCCAGCTCCAGGACTGATCTAACTGGGGATCATTTATAGGCCTAGACCAGGCTCATACAATTTCTAGTTCTAAGTGAAGGAGAATGTCCTGTTTAGTCAGCCATCTTTGTAGAGGAAAACACATCCTGCTTTGCCAGCCATCTTGGTAGAGGAAATGCCACTACAGGCAGGAGAAACATTTGCGCCATAGTCCTTGTGTATTTGCAGAGAAGCACAAATGCGTTGACCATTGTGTTTGTTCACAAACACAATGGGGTCTATTCTAGTAGGTTTGATAACCAACTCATCTAGAATTTTGAGCAGCTATCGCAAAATTTTGCTAGGTAGCTATTCAGAAAGCCTTGATGAGTTGGTCAAATCATGCAGGGAAGGCATTTTTTGCGATTTCTGGCTCCTGGCCAAACACATCGTGCGGGAGCTGCAAAACTGCCCCAACTAGCATTTTTTATAAAATGACACTATTCTAGTAGCTCCGATGATAAAAATCGGAGCTCTGTAATTGTGAGTTTATCAAAGATAAAGGGATCTAAGAGCAGGACTTGGTGGGTGTTTAGGCCTTGCAGGGGGGGGGGGTTGTGAGAGGAGTTAACCCCTTCATTACCATAGCGGTTGATATTGCTAAGTTAATCAAGGGGTTAACACCTCCCGCTACCGACTAGGTAGGTATAAACAACCACAACGGGCCAAATACCACCTTCAACCACCCCCGCTACCCACAATAAACATAAAAAATTAAATGCAAATACAATATTAGCCAATATACCCATTCATTGCCAGTGTGGTTACCTATGATCTCAATGGAGCAAAGATAACCCCAACGGGAATGAATGGGCACCCCCTCTACCCCCAATAACCATAACATTACAGTAGAATAATGGGCAAAATTACTGTTATCCAGATCTGGATATTAGTGCATTTGCTCATTCCAAATAATACATTATCCAATCAGCATAAAGTAAATAAAAATTGAACTTACCCGTGTCAGGATGAAGGCTGTCCTCATCACTATCCTCTGCATCCATGTCCTTTGTTGGCAGGAACACAACAATAAAAATACAAACTAATTTAGTAACCGCTAAAGTAATTAAGGGGTTAACTCCCCCTCCACCGCTACCCACCTGGGTGGCCTAACCACCCACCCCAGGTAAACTAACCCCACACTCTACCCATTGATTGGCACAGTGAAACATCATGCCCATATAATATTTGAAGCGGTTAACTCCTCCCGCAACCTTCCCGGCAGGCCTAACCACCCACCCAGGGGCAACAACCCCCTTCATCAACCCCCTCCGCCCTCAATAAACAGGCTTTTTAAGCTAGCCACTAAGGTAAGGAAGCTGTTTTTATTTTAATTTTAATATTAGTGTGTGAGCAGGGGGTCTCCGGAGCAGAACCGTGTTGATTTCAGGTCCGGGGACCCCCTGCTTCCCGAGATATAGACCCCATTATGGGGTGCCGGTATCCCCATGCAATGTTTAAATGTCCCACATCACGTGACTGAGACATTTAACCACATAGGAGATACTGGCACCCCATACTGTATCTTGGAAAGCAGGGGTTCCCCGGACCTGAAATTAATGCGGTTTTGATCCAGACCCCCTGCTATCGCACACTAGTATAAAATATGTAATAAAAACACTGCAATCTCCTGCGAGAGCTGTGTAGGGAGAGGCGGCTCTCTCTGTGCAGCTCTCTGTGCAGCTCTCTGTGCAGCTCTGCGGGCAGATCGTATGGGAGAGAACTTAGACAAAAGCTGAGATTACTTTTCTGCTACAGCGAGCGGGTTTGGCATAATGCTGTGAAGCCATTCCCTGGTGTTGGAGAAGGTTTTAGTCCTAATCATTTGTGAAGCAGCATCAGAGCATATTAAATAGGGGTCATAGACTTAAATGTGATCCTTTAAGAATAAAGAATACATTTGAACAAAAAGGAGCAATACCATTAGCAATATATAAATGTAATGCTGTACTATCAGCCCATTAGTGTTTAAAATGTATTTTCTGTACCCTCTCTTTTACAGGGCAGGAAATCATTGTGTCTGTTTTGTTCTACTTTACACAGTCATGTTTACACTACCAGAGATATATATATATAAACCAAAGAATGGAATAAATACATTTTAAATGTAATGTTTACATTTAAATAAAACATGCTGCACAATGTATTTTCTACATGTTCAGCCAGTGCAAGAAATACAGCTGCCGGCAAAGCTGGGATTAGGCACCTCATCAAAATCCCATCAACTGATATCTTCGATTGTTTCCATGAGCATCAAAGTCATTGAATGTCACTTAAAGCAACAGTTTATGTTTTGGATGTCTGAAAATGAACAAGATGCAGTATAAAGGAACTATAATTATGAGTATCTACTTTCATCCATCAAATGCTTTTGCTTGTGCAAATACCTCTAAACCCATCAAATAATCATTTTTTTTTTTTTACAAACATTGATGTCATAAATGGGCCACTGGCTGCATCATGAGGTCTGCTACATTACTAGAAGCCTGACTGGCTGCATATTTTCCCATCACCCTTTGCGATAAATCGTGATGGGCGGGTTTAGATCCGCCTCTTCCTTATTTCCGCGGATCAGTCCCAAAAAGGAGAGAGAGACTTTCAATTTATTAGTGTCTCCAGTTGTATGTATATTCCTTCAAAGTAATATGTACTAAGGGCTATGAGTTAATGATGCCAGGTGAGATTAAATAAAACACAGATTCTCTCACTCACCGAAGTAAAAACAAGTTGAAAAAACAGCAAATAAAGCAGATGCATAGAGAAAGTAATATAACAAAGTGACCTGATGACTTGAGTTAGTAGTACTTCTACTGTAATCTTATAAAGGATAAATACAGTGCAACATATATTTACTAAGCAGTGTTCTACCATAAGGCACATTTGGTGCTGGAATACATTGCAGCCTATTCAAAGAAATTTACTGTAAGGTGTCTTCCTGTGCTAGAAGGTGTCTCATAGCAGAAGACCGCTTATTAGATATGCTTCTCTATAAAGTGCGCATGAGCATGAGAAGTAGAGCTCAAAACTAAGTACACAGTACTGTTTATTTATACAATGTTTTACCAGGAAGTAATATATTGAGCGTTACCGCTCGTTTTCAAGTATGTTATGATAACAATACAGTACATGGATACATTAAATGAACAGGGTGAGACTTTATATTTAAAGACATTTCATGAACAGTTAAAGATAATATATGTTATGGGTATGTGTAACAGTTACAGACCGGAATAAATTGTAAGACAGCTGGAGTCTTGAAAGAACGTAGACCGGTAGCGGCTTTGCGTGTCTCGGGTAGATTGTTCCAGTTTTGAGGTGCATGGTAAGAGAAGGAAGAACGATTGGATTCTTTGTTGAACCTTGGGACTGTGAACAGTCTTTTGGAGTCAGATATCAGGTGATGAGAGCTGCGTGTCGCAGGTGTGAGGAGTTTGTTCAGATAGGTGGGTAGCTTGTCTCAATGGCAGTGGCGCTATACATCAGATGTTTTGGCTTAAACAGGTTGTGCGGGTTCAACGTCTGATCCTGTTGGGTCTGACACCATACCCCATTCCTCATAAGATCATTAGACTTGTCAACCCAATCAATCGTTGTATGCTATGGAAGCCAGCGGAATTATTTCCTGCAATTTGTCGAATGGTTTATTTATTTTAAAATAAAGTATTTCAATTCAATATGTATCTGGCACTCAGTTGGCAGTGAATATTTTTGTCCCTGTTCTGTTATACCATAGCAACCTTTGTGCATATCCATCATGTAGTACCAAAATGAGTGCTCATACCTATAGTAGCTTCCTCTCCATGGCTTCCTTTAAAAGCTGACCACTTCCACTTCCTGGTTGACAGTTTAATATTCATTGTGGAGCACACCTGAGATATTTGCTAATAGCAAGATTAGCTACATGTGTGAACAGTGAACAGTTCAAACGTTTACACAGTATATGGGTAACTATGTGCTTCATCTTCTTCCTCTGTTAGCTCACATCATTGGCACAGTCTCATCTCACTGGGCATCCAGTTCTGTCTGTGTCTGCCTGTTTCTATTTCCAGGCTGTGGGTGCTCATTCTGTACTGGCACTAGGTCTATCTTTGCTTTGGATCATTGACCTTCAGTAGATAGGTTGCCAGGGTATATTCTCTATATTATATGTGATAGGTCTCCAGCTTCTTTGAGTGCGGGATTTCATAATTCCACATCGCTGCCAATTGTTCCTCCATTTCTTTGGCAATTGAGTATTTTTTTTATTTGGCAGGTTGTAGATCTGTGTGTTGTTTTGTTGTGGGAGTGAGAGGACAAGTTTTTTTGATGGCACAGGGCTTAGAGAGGAGTTCCTGGTTTTTAATTGCTCTGTAGCAGTAAGACTGTGGATAGCTGGTGTTTAGGTGCACTCGGTATTTCAGTGCTCTCATCTGTACAGTGATCAGTAGAGGAAAGCGGCCCAGATCAACTCGGCATGCATTGTTTGATGTACTCCTGTGTACTCGGAGAAGGTGTTTTCATAATTTCCGATGGAGCATTTCAGTTTTGCTGATATCCCATTTTGTGAAGTCTGGTTATGTCACAGGACCCCATACCTCAGTGCCATACAGAAAGCAGTATCTCTTTCTCTCTCCTCCCCCACTCCTAAGACACCTTAATAAACACCCTGACAATCACACATTACTTTTTTACCTGGCATTTCCTACTTAGCCCCTCCGCTAAGAGCTCTTCCGCATACAGAGGAGGAATCCCTGGCTATGATGCAGCTTCCCAATACCTCCCCTCTCTGTGAGGTCTGAGAGGGAGAGGATCTTTACTAACTCTATTTAAAGTTTCCAGCAGGCAACTGTAACTGTATAGAACTACTACCTTGAGAAAGCGCCAGCCCCCGAGCGCGAAACGTACGTCGGGATGACGTCATCGCGTTGACGTCGGAGGTCACGGGTGAGATCGCTCCTTTACAGGGAAGGGAGGGTGTCAGTTGCTGTACCGGGTACTCTTAACCGCAGCTACTTTGCCAGATTTTGAGCACTATACCGGCACTTGCCGCTCTATGAGACAGGAGAGTGGGGACTGCATAAGCTGCACGGGGTGACATTGCATTCGATAGAGCAGTGTGTAACGCAGCCGTATTTATCTGCAGCTCTCATGACCCACAGTGACTGAGGCTCACTCCTCCGGTACTACCATACTAGTTGCATAACAGACACCCTTTACACCCTCCCAGGCTTCAGGTGATTCACAAGCATATATTGCTAGTTTTCATTAGGTATATTTACCTTCACCGCCTACCACCCCTATCGGAGCCATTAGTGGAGGTATCTATCTAAGTAGTGGTATATCTGATATTTATCCTACCACCACCTCCTTACATACCCGTGCCTGTGTTTTAGTTGTTTTTATTATTCACTGATTTTCTGCGTCGTGACAATGTGCGTCTACATATATGTTTAATAAAAGTTTATTGTTTTGCCCATAGGGCATTTTAGGTGATTGCTCTACCCCAATTCTGGGTGCAATTACCAGGATCCCCCCCTCAGTCCACTCCCTGTAGTAACACAAGCAACTGTATTTGTGGTATATATTCTATTAGCCTGTGTGCAGTTAACTGGGATCTGTGGAAGATTAACCTATTGTCTTCCTGTTTACTTAAAGGAAAAAAAAAGGGGGAGCAAAGGATTAGAGGAGATGGACCTATATTAGCAATTCTAAGATGACTTCATAGCATATCTAGCTGTTTAATAAAGGTGGGGTGACGAAATGACAGTCGATTGTAATCAAATACTCACACGGCCCTGTATGAGCACATATGTGTAGAGATATCTTGCTTCCGGTAGTCACTTCTATTCCCAAATGACTGATATTGTTCAGATGAAAAGGGGGGGGGGGTTAGAAAAAATAATCATAAACTACTTACACGGCCATGTGTAAGCTCAATCCTGGGAGAGAATAATGTGGGGTTGTTTAATGGACCCGTCCGTGGTGTTTCCCGTAGCAACGTGTAATCAGCTGCTGGCGGGCAAAGTAATGGCTGGCGGTTCCCCTTCCCTCACGCGTTCCAATCCTCCCCCCTCCCCGATTCAGGAAACGGGGATACGTGGGGGACAATGATAGCAGGGCGTCAGTGACAGTCTTCAATCAAAAATGAACATTTTATTAAACATATGAACAGAAAATAAACTCACAAAATACTGTTTAAAACACCCCGTGGCACTCCGATCAGCGTGGCTGCAGGTCGCCTTCCAGCTGCGCTGTCTTCCGCGTCCGGGTTCAGAAGTGATGGAAACTTCTGACGCGGCTGTGACTGAAGTCTGCTCCCACTTGCTACGGAGGCCTCCAACGTCCAAAAAGATGTGTAGAATCATATGTTTAATAAAATGTTCATTTTTGATTGAAGACTGTCACTGACTCCCTGCTATCATTGTCCCCCACGTATCCCCGTTTCCTGAATCGGGGAGGGGGGAGGATTGGAACGCGTGAGGGAAGGGGAACCGCCAGCCATTACTTTGCCCGCCAGCAGCTGATTACACGTTGCTACGGGAAACACCACGGACGGGTCCATTAAACAACCCCACATTATTCTCTCCCAGGATTGAGCTTACACATGGCCGTGTAAGTAGTTTATGATTATTTTTTCTAACCCCCCCCCCTTTTCATCTGAACAATATCAGTCATTTGGGAATAGAAGTGGCTACCGGAAGCAAGATATCTCTACACATATGTGCTCATACAGGGCCGTGTGAGTATTTGATTACAATCGACTGTCATTTCGTCACCCCACCTTTATTAAACAGCTAGATATGCTATGAAGTCATCTTAGAATTGCTAATATAGGTCCATCTCCTCTAATCCTTTGCTCCCCCTTTTTTTCCTTTTCGTTCTCCTATACCCTGAGGGTTTGGATACCCCTCTCTGGGGTTGAGCAGAGGAACTCATCGCAAGTTACGGATTCCACTGTGAAAGACTACATCCATTGGTTTTGGGATAAGTATTTTACTTTATTCTCTACCCTGTACTAATACCCTAAGGTAAGCGCCCGTTTTTTTGTCTGCATTCTTCCTGTTTACTTGCCATGTTAGTACCATCCCTTTGCACCGGTTACATTATTCGCTATTTGGTGAGCGGTGTACAATCAGTTATTTTATAGAACTACTGTATGTAGCTCCTCTCCTCACTGTATTACAGCTCACAAGACTAATCTTCCTTTGACTGGGAGTGGAGTCGCGGCCTGTGACAGATCCGAAGAGATGCACTGAAATGTGGGATGAGAAACTGCTTTGCTCTGAGGTGTGTGAAAGCCACAGAGCAGAGCAATGCTGTGCCCCCACTATTCATCACAGCACATCACCAGACCGACCACCAGATAAAAGATGCAGGCCATATAAAGAGCTTTGGGGGGCCACAAGTTGAGCACCTGTGCTCTGTGGGGTCATCCATCATCTCTATACATGCTATAAAAACATCTTCGGACATTAAAAAACGAGTGGCACTAAATACACTTATAACATAACACTTTTTCCATCTGCTTTTAGGGTTACCATAACTGGTTCTAAAGGAAATATACATATACACATAGTAGCCCGAGAAATAGTCTGTGTACTTGGGCTGCTTGAAAAGTTATTTTTTATGATGCAAAGGTTTGCCATACAGTTGTATACCACATAAGACTTACAGTAGATGGATTTATGATACTGGAAATAAGGAATAAATAACAAATATGCAACATTTGATACATATAATTATAATATTGTATTATTTAAATACTCCATTTAACTTCTAATCATACTTCCAAAATTTGACACATGAGGTGATTGAAAATAATAATATTTTTCCCTTAGATACCTGTAGTGCTACCAATGTACTCAAAGCAGCACATAGAATTTTTCAGGTGCAATGGGTGCCCCAGAGAGATTTCAATTTACTGTTTGGTATCTGAGACTCAGGGAAATAAATCACTTACCCAATGTCAAAAGGAAAGCGGATACTGATTCCAAACAAATTCCCTGACCGCTAATGTTGTGAAATTACACGTAACAGTGTTAAACCAAGTGCACATGATTGGCTGGTGTACGAGCAGAGAATAGAATTAGGTCAGGTGCTATCTGTATTCCAACCGCTTTACCCAACACTGTGTAATGTAACAATGTTAAACCAACTCACACTGATCACTAGTAGAAAACTAGATTTAAGGAAGTCTGCGCTCGTGCTGTCCCAAAAAGTATGTTTGAAATGTAACTGCGAGATTCTTGCTGCCATCCGCTTGGAGAACTCCACGATCTCCTGTAATATGAGCCCCCTGACGGGAGCTCACAGTGGGATACAAACAAAAAGGAGGGCGGATATAGCGCACTGAGAAGCAGTATAAATTTATAATATCAAATAGTCCCCCAAGAGGACTAAACAATACAATGAACAATTACAATAAAACAATGAACATTGGATCAAAGAGTAGTCTACAAACGTGCTCAAAATTTGAAGGGTATTCTGGCCCCAAGTCAACTTAAACCTGAGACTCAAGATGCTGTAAATATTAGATCTCATTTCGGCATAGTGGGCAATTCTAAATGCAACAAGTGCAAAGCTTGTAAGCATATGTTGACTGGCAAACAGGCCACTTCTTTTGTCACGAAAAAAAGCTATAAAATTAGAAGCTTTATTAACTTCTTTACCACCCATGTGGTTTATCTCATCCAGTGTGAATGTGGATTCCAGTACAATGGTAAAACCAAGAGGAACCTTTAAGATCCGCATATAGAGCATTTTAGGAATATTACAATTATTCCCAAGTTTGTAGAGAAAAAAACAACCTCTCACCAATCTGTTTAAGCATTTTCTTCCAACCCACCACAGTGATCCTAGCAAACAAAAAAATATGGGTATTTAGCTTATACCTGCTAATAAAAGATTAGGTAATAGAGACCTCCAACTCACCAAGACGGAGCAGTACTAGATATACATGTTCCAGTCTCAATGATTATATTGAACGAATTCCTTTTTTAAGAGAATAGTTACCTGTCTTTTAGCAAATACTGTAATTGTAATTTCATTTTGGTTATGCTTTCACTAGGTGGCGCTATATAATTCAACTAAGTCGTTGTTATTATACTGTATTAGTTACTCATACAGACGGGACCACGAGTATTCTAAAGCTGGCCTTAAACTAGCCCGGTTACATTCTGGGTATGTGCTGGGTGTAACCTGGCTAGTTTAAGGCAAGTTTAAGGCATTTCTGCATTGACTAATGACCCATAGGATTAACACAGCAGGGGTCCCTGGCAGTCCCATTCAGTTTGAATGGGACTGCCAGGGACCCCCGCTGTTAATCTGATGGGCCATTAATCAATGCAGAAATGCTGGGTCTAGTTTAAGGCAAGTTTAAGGCATGTATCCAGCATGTACCGGGGTTACCTGGGTCTTTTTGGCGATTGCCACTTGTTTGTTTTAGAATAGTCGCAGTTTCTGCTGTTCATCTCAGATGAGGTTGTCACTTGAGATCAGTACTTTTTACACCAAAACTACCGGGATTACTAGCACCACACGTGACAAAGTTGTTGAATAAAATTAGGTTTATTCTGGCAAGACAGCAGACCAAACAAAGTACACAATCACAAGATACAGTACGAACATTGGACATGGGGACTTGACTCTAGCCTTGTTAGGTGCAGGTGCAGAATACCCTTCAAATTTTGAGCACGTTTGTAGACTACTTTAGGTCTTTGATCCAATGTTTATTGTAATTGTTCATTGTATTGTTTAGTTCTCTTGTGGGACTAGTTTATATTATAAATTTATACTGCTTCTCAGTGCGCTACTTACGCATTTTTTTTTACTTGTATAAACTGAGTACCGATGTCAGAGGGTGCTATGTTTATGTGAACAGTAATATTAATATCATAATTAAATTAATATTGTATTTATAAATTGTAGAAATGAGATTAGAGACTGTATAACTGCTGTGTTTCTCTTTCTAACCCCCCGCAGTATGATCTGGTCTGTGTGTCTCCTTGTTCCATTAACTCAGCTTGCTTTCTTTGAGGCCTATTCACTAGACTTCGATAAAATCAGTGCATCATTGTTGGACGACTTTGCATTGATTTATCGCTCAATAAAACATGTTGATAAAAATGGTATTCACTAAAACAAAATATAATCTTTGTACAGTCTATATGGAGTGTAGTAGGGAACTTCATATGTGGGAACATCCAATGAAATAGCATCAAATATGTATGTAGTTTTGTAGAGTTCAAAACTATAAACAAAGATTTGTTTATTTACATAGGATTATCTAGATGGGATTAGCTATTTGTTATTATCTCATCCTTACTATATCAGGTAACACATCCAACAGAGGGTAATCAATCCTGATGTAAATACAATACAACGCAATCCCCTTGTTGGGAATTGTCAGTTATGAAATATCAATTGATCGGTTACATCTGGTAAAAGATTGTATAATTGATTGTTGAATTGTGACATGCATAGGGTATAAAAGAGCTATCTGTATACCATAACACACACTCCTGACGAAGCCGAGAACAGCTCTTGCGAGCTGGGCGAAACGCGTTGAGTGGACCAATTTTGGACTTGGAGGCGATCCGTAGCACACCAGCCCTGCAGCCGTGACGTCATCCTTCCGGACGGGCGCAAGGAGGGAAGTTCTGATTACAGTCACCGAGCAGTGGGAGCAAGCCGAATACCCAAAGGAGGCGGTGAGCAGTTCGGAAAAACCTCAATTTTTCACCATTTGTGTGATACATGCATGATTTTAATTGACTTATTGTAAGTGCGCATTTTTAAACTTCGTTTTATAAAGATTTATGTACCATATTGATCGCACTATGTAGTCTTCTCTCTCATCTTGCATATAACACGTGTATTGCTGACGGAGTGTTTAAAGAGGGGTCCTGACTACCACGATCTATATAGGTGGCAACCCAATTTGCCAACTGCGTTTGATTTGCTGACGTCCTGTGAGTAGATTAATCATATGAGCCAAGACACTGTCTGAAAAATTCATTGAATTCATTACGTCTGCACTTATTTATGTACCATTTGTTTTCTTTTCCCCATATGCTCCCCCTGGATTGTTTGAGACACTGAACTGCATTGATTTCAGACTTGGGGACCCCCTACTTCCCAAGGTATAGGCCCCAGTATGGGGTGTCAGTGTTTTGATTTTTAATTATGTTTTTTTTTTGGTGTTTTCTTATATTTCTGTTTTTTTTTGGTGTTCACATTTGGTGTGTTTCTTTTGGTGATTGTTTTAAATTAATGTAGTATTTTTGATGGTTGTTTATTTTTTAGGTTGAACACTGATTGTCACAGTGGTACATCATGCCCATATTATATGGCCATGATGTACCACTGTGCCAATCAATGGGTAGAGGCTGGGAGTAGTTCCTCTGGGGAGGGTGGTTAGGCCCGCTGGGTGGGTAGCAGTGGAAGGTGGGTTAACCCCTTAAGTACTACTGTGTTGTTGTTTTTTGGGGGTTGTGTATTTATTTTACTGTATTTATTTATTTTTTGAATGGGTAAAAGCGCTATTAGCTATCTTTGGTTAATAGCACTTTAACCCATTCCTATTGTTGGTAATGAAAGGGTTACATATCAGGCACTGCATAGTTATAGGTACAGGGCGTTGGTGAAGCTTGCAGTTGCCCCGGGTGAGTGTTTAAGCCTTGTAGGAGGGTAGCATGAGGGGTTAACGCCTTCATTACCTTAGCGGTTGTAACCACTAAGGTAATGAAGGGGTTAACTTATACTGACACCCTCCCGCAAGGCCTAAACACCCACCCTGGGGCAAGTACAAGCTTCACCAACCCCCTGTAGCTATAACTATGCAATGCCTGATTTGTAAGCCTTTCATTACCGTAGTGGTTAGCCGCTAAGGTAATGAAACTGGCAGCAATTTTTTTTCCTGCACAATGATACCGGACGCTGGCAGAGATCCCTGGACACCCGCGGGGACCACCCAGAGACCCCCAGACACCTGCAGGGACAACCTGGATGCCCCCAAATACCCGCAGGGACCAACCAAAGACCCTTGGACACCCGCAGGGATGACCAACAGGCCCATGGACACCCATGGGGACCACCCAGAGACCCCCAGACTCGGAGACCACACGGAGACACCTGAACACCCACAGGGATGACAAAGAGGTCCTAGAACACCAGTGCGAACCAGCTGGGGACCCCCAGACCCACACAGGGTCCACCTGGAGAGGACCCCCGAGGGACCACTCGGAGGCCCACATCACTCGTGGAGACCACCCAGAGACCCCCAGACAACCACATCACCTGGAGACCCCCGGATACCCGTGGGGACCACCTGGAGACCCGCGGACACCTGTGGGGACCACCCGGGGACCCACCCACACATGGGGAGCAAACGGAGACCCTCGGACACCCCGAGACACCTGTGGGGACTCACAGATAGCTCCGGACACCTGTGGGGACCCCCAAAGACCCGCATGGGTCCCCGCTAGTCTCCGATGGATCCCTGTCCTGTGCAGAAAAAAATAATAAAATGCTTTGATGCATCTTGCAATATATTTAGCGCCAATCTTTTGCTGGCGACAAAATATTGCAAGCTTTTAAAGTTCGATAAGCTTATCACTGCGATACTGCAATGTTATCACTGTTTAGTGAATAGAAAAGCAAACAGTATTGCACAATATGGGCATTTATCGACCATTAAACCACTTATCACTGCTTTGTGGACAAATACACAAAGGGTTTTTTTGTTACCAGTTACTACACTGTTACTTTATGTTCATTATTATTTTTCCTTGGTATACCTTGAGTGCAGTTATTAGGGGCTTTAGTGACCCCTTGTGGTCACATACTCCAGTTTCTCATATGCCTGTTTCTTCCCCTTTGCACCAGGTATTGTACTGGTTATCTATGGAGAGCGTTGTGTTCATGTGTGTGTTTTAGCATAAGATCAATCCAGACTATCCCAGTAACAAGGAGTCCCTATCCCAGGTCTGTAAAGTTCACGTTACCGTTGGTCTCTAGACAGCTAAAAAAAAGACCAACCACGAACAATGTTGGAGCTCTAATCTGTATCATCTTCTACAGTGTCATGACCTCCATTTGGAAGCATGGCGAAGCGGATGCCGACCAATCACTGGACACCTTTCCTCCACTGAGCCAATCAGGAGCTGGATGTGCATCCAGAACGGACTAATCAGGGCTGTGGGCGATGTCAGTGCCTAAACACTGCACCAAGCCCCACACAAAGGCTAGCCCTCTGACTCATGGTATGCTGGCTACATTGATACCGGCCCAGGCATACAATAAGTTACACAGAAACACAAGAGAATCCCACAGATACATTATAAACCATATGCACAGATATTTAACAATGGTTATACAGTAGCAGGGTTAGAAACCTGAAGTTAACGTCTCGTCCAAGTCAATAACGTAGCCCTGTGGATCTGCCCCTTTGTTTCTGGCTGACTCTTTCCTCTGCTTTCTTTTTGCTCCTCTCTTTGTTTCTTGCTCCAGCTGTCCTTTGCTTGCTTTGTCTCTCTTGCATTTTATTAATTGTTTTTTTGTTAATTTTTTACAGAATAAATTCAAATGCAGAACCTACATCCTATCCCACTCCCATCTGCACTGTTTCCCCGCCGAAGCAAATTGTCAGCAATGGAAGGGAGGGGTGTATATTAATATTATTATTATTATAATTATTGAGAGGCAAGTGTCACAAAAATAGATCCGGTCAGAGCGGGAAGCAGACATTAGTTTCAGTTTCTATTTGTATAGCTTATGTGGTCACATGCACCATACTGTACATGGTCACGGTCACAGAAAAGTGAACTTAAAATATGACGAGATTGTTCCTTTAAGGTTTCTGTCCCAGCCTATAGTTAATGGTCACTTACACCAGAATAACTCTGAAAGCAAGTATTCCTGGGGCGCGGATTCGTGTATTCCAAAACTGTTAATGTTCTCGCCCTTAGTGAAGGGTAGGGGAGACTGACGCACACACAACATGGAAATTACACTATGTTAAAACTCAAATATTTGGAACTACAGTAAGTGGGATCGCAAATGTAACTTGTCACTGCATTTTGCAACCCAGTTCAAGTGTCATCCAGCAGTAGTCTGGATGATGCCAGCATAAGAGCACTGACCCAGCTGTGGGCCCAGTGTCCCCTGGTATTAATGCTCCTGTCATTTGTTTGCCCATTCCTGCCCCCCTTTGCTTTTGGAGTAACACATTCCCTCCCTCAAATGCAGCGTGAGCCTAATGAAAAACAGCAGCTGTTCTTTTTGCTTTCAATTTACTCAATACATTAGCCTCATGCAAATCATATTTCATATCCAGCTGTGAGCAGCAAGCACTGGGATTGTGCACTGTCTGGGGCCTGTGCTGAAAGCTTCTAGCGATAATTCCTTATTGGGCCTGTCCAGCTCTGCTCAAGATGCTGCATTTCAACAAAAAAGGATGTAAAGAGGTTTGTGACGGTAGAAGAAAATACTGTTCAGTGTGTACAATATTCCAGGGTATTTCAAACAGAAATACTCATACTCACAGCAAATGCAAACAGGGAAGCAGCAACTCAAATCCTCACCCACATCATATACACACACAGAGATATCCATTTCCAAACTGGGTTTCCTTGCACACTAAAAAAGGTAGCAAGGCGCATTGCTTGAAAATTACTAACCCCTATGGTAAGCAAAGGGGTAACTCCCACACTCCTCCCTTTGGTGTCTAACCACCCTCCCTGGGGCACTAGTACCATCCCAACACTGCTAATAACTATTCGTTTATAGGAATGGCTTATAGCCCTTTTAGCCAAAGATGACAACAGGGTGCTTGATATATGTAATAAATTAATTAGCCTTCTGCAGCAAGGTAGACTGAAAGCAAGGACTGGAAATCCCCAATGCGACAAACATAGGCTATAGCCTTCCACTTGTCGTATATGTAGGTGAGATGATAATTTGGTAATTAAGGTAACAATTTGTAAACATTTCATTAAATTAGAAACTGTTTTTTCCTACTTATTGTAGAATGTCTACACAAATCTTCCAATTCACAGAGAGTGAACAGCAGCACGCAGGGCAGGACAGGGTAATCACAAAACACACACTGAAGACACACACATTGAAGCTCCCCCATGGAACCAACAAAGCACACATGGCAGAAACACACCAACAAGACTGCTGCCCCCTCTACACCCTCAAAACACACACCAACAGAAGACACACTAATAAAACACTCTGCTGGCCCGCTTTACACCCACAAAACACACAACAGACACACAAACCTTTCCCCTCACCCTCCTGTGAAGAGCTCTCTGTAGGCAGGGAGAGGGAGGAGTCAGTGCCTTGCTTCTGTATTCTGTCCAATCACCTCCCCTGTCTAAGAGCAAATTTCACTCTTTGTGAATGAATTGTATTTACAGTATAGATCCAGAGGAAGGCAAACAAAAACCCCACATGAAATATCATCTAATGATAGCTCATAAGGGAAAAAATAAATTCCTTCCTTACTCCAAATATTGGCAATCAGATTACTCCCTGGATCAACATCCTTCCCAAGTTTACTTATTTGGTATATCCCTGTATACCTTCCCTTTCTAAAAATATGTCCAACCTTTTTTAACATATCTATTATATCTGCTATCACAGTCTACATGGGTAATGAATTCCACATTTTAACTGACCTTACTGTAAATAACCCTTTCTTTTTCTGCTGGTGAAATCTCCTTTCATCCAACCTTAAGGGATGACCCTGTGTCATTTGTACTGCCCTTGGGATGAATTATTCTTTTGAAAGATCCTTGTACTGTCCCTGAATATATTTGTAAATAGTTATCATATCCCCTCTTAGACGCCTCTTTTCTAAAGTAAACAAATCTCATTTAGCTAGTCCCTGCTCAAGTCAGATTATCCATCCCCTTTATTAATTTTGTGGCTCTTCTCTGCACTTTCTCTAGTTCAATTATGTATTTTCTAAGGAGTGGTGCCCAAAATTGTACTCCATATTCAAGGTGTGGTCTTACTAATGCTTTATAAAGGGGTATAATTCTGTTTACTTCCCTTCCATCCATTGCCCGTTTAATGCAAGATAAAATCTTGTTTGACTTTGCAGCTACTGTCTGACATTGGGTACTGTTGCTAAGCCTTCTGTCTACAAGCACTAAAACCTTCTCCATCAACGATTGACCTCATTTTGCCCCATTTAGTTTGTACATTGCCTGTTTATTCTCGTTTCCCAAATGCATAACCTTACATTTATCTGTATTAAACCTCATCTGCCATTTACCTGCCCAAGTTTCCAGCTTATCCAAGTCATTCATATTCTGATTTTACTATTTTACACAATTTTGTGTCATAATCAAAGATGGAGACTTTGCTCTCCATGTCAACCTCAAGGTCATTAATAAACAAGTTAGAAAAGCAGGGGTCCCAGTACCAATCATTGAGGTACTCCACTCACAACTTTAGCGTAACCTGAAAAAGTTCAATTTATGACAACTCTCTTTTGTCTATTCTTCAACCAGTTTTCAATCCAGGTGCAAATATTTTTACCGAGTCCAATTTGCTTTATTTTGTACACCAACCTCTTGTGTGGAACCGTATCAAAAGCCTTTGCAAAATCTAAATAGACCACATACACTACATTACACTGAGCTAAGTTCCTACTTACCTCCTCAAATAAACTATTAAGGTTAGTTTGGCATGATCTATCCTTCATAAATCCATGCTGACTATTACTAATAATTTTGTTGTCCATTAGGTATTCATGAATATTATCTTGTAATAAACCTTTAAGTTGCTTCCCCACTATTGAAGTCAGGCTTACAGATCTGTAATTCTCCGGTTCTGATCTAGCTCCCTTTTAAAATATAGGCACCACGTCTGCTTTATGCCAATCTTGTGGTACTGAGCCTATGGAAATGGAGTCCTTGAATATTAAATGTAATGTTTTGTCTATTACTGAACTTAACTCCTTAAGAACTCTTGGATGTATACCATTGGGGCCAGGTGCCTTATTCACTTTCATTTTATCAAGCCACATATGAACTTCTATATTAACGAACAATTGGTTAACTGAAGAAGAAGTTGTGGCTTCCTCCGGCAGCACTACAATTTCAATTGATTCTTCTCTGGTAAATACAGAGGAAAAGAATTTGTTTAATACCTCTCCTTTTTCCTTATTTCCAATCATTTGCCTGCGCATCTCACACTGAAAGTGTTCTATATGTTTTTCTCATTTTTTTGTTATTAAAGTACTAAAAAGAACTTTTTAGGGTTGCCCTTACTTTCTATTGCAATCCTTTTTTCATTATCCATTTTTGCTCATTTGATTGCCCTTTTGCAACCTTTGTTATATTCTTTCTCATTGTGTTATGATGCCTCTGTCCCTTTTGACTTCTGACTTTAAGAATCTAAATGCCTGCCTTCTGTTTTCCATTTCCTCCCCTTCCTGTTTATTTAGCCACATTGGTTTAGAATGGTTTCTTTTATATTTATTGCCCAATGGTATAAACGGATGTGTGCTTTTCTAACAATGCTTTAAGGACTGCCCATTTATCTTCCACATTTTCCCTGCAAAAAAACCATCCCAATGTATTCCTTGTCCTCAGTTTATTAACTCTGCCTTTAAAAGGTTTAAAGTCTTTGTTGAACCCAATTAATATGGTTTTTTTTTATATTTTATTTCAAATAAAACCATGTTATGATCACTGGTACCGAAATATTTTTGGACTTGAATATATTGTTATTACTTCTACATTATTTGATATTACTAAATCCAGTACTGCCCCTCTCCTGGTTGGTTCCATAATTTGGGTCATATAATTGTCTTTAAGCACCCCCAAAAACCTGTTTCCATTTGTTGTAATGCTAATCTCATTGCCCCAGTCTATGTCTGGATAATTAAAATCACCCATTATGCAAACATTTTTGTTGCCTTCTCCATTTGCAAAAGTATTTTAGCTTCCTCAATCTCACAGATTTCTCAATCTCACAGACTCACAGGTGGTTTACTACTAATTTCTATCCACAAAGTCTCTACATTTGTATCATTCCCTTCATAAACATCTTCCCTTATAATAGGGTTTAGATCCGGTTTAACATAAAAATATACTCTACTTCCTCTTCTGTTTGCTCGATCCTTCCAAAAAGCATGGCATTATCAAGCATGCATTTTAGTTTTTTTTCAGTCTGTACTATTACATCTGCTCCTGCCTTTCCACGCCAATTGGGTTTAGTCTTCAGTAGTTTTTTAGTATTATCTGTATTTAATATGGGTGTCTCCCTGCTTGCCAAACTCACACTTATCCCCATTCTACATTCATGACCCCTTGCTATTTCCCCATCCCTATCTATTCTATTTAGTTTGTTATCTGTTTGTTTGTTTTTTATAAAATATTTTACCAGGAAGTAATACATTGAGAGTTACTTCTCGTTTTCAAGTATGAACTGGACATAGAGTTAAGATGACAAATAATACATTGTTACTAATACAGTTACATAAATGAACAAGGTATACATTATATACAAGACATTGCATACACAGTTAAAGATAATATATATTATAGGCATATGTAACAGTTACAGACCAGATTAAAATGTGAGACAGCCTTAGTTTTAAAAGAACTTAAGCAGGTAGTGGATGTGAGAGCCTCCGGTAGGTTGTTCCAGTTGTGAGGAGTTGCCGGATACTTTGTTGAACCTTGGGACCATGAACAGTCTTTTGGAGTCAGATCTCAGATGATAAGTGCTGCATATGGTAGGGGTGAGGTGTTCAGATAGATGGGTAGCTTGCCCAGAAAGTATTTGAAGGCAAGACAGGAAAGGTGAACTTTGCGCCTAGACTCAAGTGATGACCAAGTTCTTTGAGCATTTCGCAGTGATGTGTGTTGTAGTTGCATTGGAGAACAAAATGGCATATTGAATTGTAGAGGGTGTCAAGTTTGCTAAGGTGGGTTTGGGGTGCCGAGCCGTATACTATGTCTCCATAGTCGATAATTGGCATTAGCATCTGCTGTGCAATATGCTTTCTGACCAGCAGACATAGGGAGGATTTGTTCCTATTAAGAACATCTAGTTTGGCATAGGATTTGGATGTCAGGGTATCAATGTGCATCCCGAATGTTAAGTGGGAGTCAAACCATATGCCCAGGTATTTAAAACTAGTAACAGGAGTTAGGGCGATGTTACCGTTGGTTCTGATCTGGAGCTCAGTCATGGGAAGCGTTGAAAATTTAGTCATGGTCCCAAATACCATTGTTACAGTCTTGTTAGTGTTTAAAAATAGTTTGTTTTGGGAAATCCAGTTTTCGAGTCTCAAAAAGTCAGGTTTAAGTTTGTGTTGAAGGTCGGAGAGGCTATAGCTGCGTGCATTTAGGATTGTGTCATCTGCATACATGTGTATTGAAGCTTCCTTACAAGCTACAGTATGGGAAGATCAATGATGAACACTGAGAAGAGTAGGGCCCCCAGAAAAGAGCCTTGCGGGACACCACAGGGGCTATCCAAGGGGTTGGAGTTAGAACCTCAGATGGACACATGTTGGGATCTACCTGATAGGTAGGACTGAAACCAGTTTAAAGCATGCTTCCCTATTCCAGAGCACTTGAGTTTATTAAGCAGGATAGGATGGTCAACAGTATCAAAACCTTTGCAAAATCTAGGAATATTGCACCAGTGAGATGTCCCAGTTACATTCCACACTGGATTTCATTGCAAACTTTTAGCAGGGTAGTTACGGTGGAGTGTTTGGGGTGAAAATCAGATTGGAATTGGCTAGGGAAATTTGTCTTGATATAGTAATCGCTTAATTGGGTGTGAACACATTTTTCCATGACTTTGGATAGTATTGGGAGAAGAGAGATTGGCTTGTAGTTTGAGACAGTGTTTGTGTCCCAACTTTTGAAGATTGGGACATCTCTGGCAGTTTTCCAGGTCTTAGGGATATGGCCTGCAGACAGGATATAGTTGGCTATGGAAGCAATTGGTTAGGCAATGGCTGGGGCACCAAGTCGTAGGAACTTAGATTGTAGTAAGTGAGGTCCACATTGGCTGCTTAGTTTTAATTTGAGGAGCGCTTGTGTAATCTCCTCTTTGGATACTGGGTCAAATGGAAAATTGTGGGCAGTGTTGGAAGGGGGTGGAGCTATATGGGTACTCCCAGGATGAGATTCTGCGTTTAGCAGAATTCTGCGTTCAGCTAGTAAGTTTGTAGCACAGCCCACAAAGTAATCATTGAATGCATTTGCAATGTCAGTGGAGGTTGTCAGAGTAATATCCCCCTTGGTGATATTACTTGATTGTTGATGGTTAGAAGGCTGGAATATGTTGTGAATAACCTTCCAGAGGTTAGATGGGTTTGGTGTATTCTGGAGGAGATTGTCAGAGTAATATTGTGCTTTTACATGCCTTGTTTGCCTTGTACACATGTTCCGCAGGCATCTGTAGTGATTGAGAACCTTGGTAGTGCCAGTTACTTTGTAGCTTTTCCACAAGGTATCCCTGAACTGGTAGAGTGCTATAAGGTCAGTTGTAACCCATGGAAGGTGGGCCCCCGTACCCTTATTCTGCATAGTGGAACATGGATATCACAGAGTTTTAAGAACTTGTCTTGAAAATAGTCGAGCGCAGAATCAGGGTCAGGAATTAAATCGATTCTGTGCCAAGGGCAGTTGGTAAGGTCAGCCAGAAACTGTTGTGGGTTAAAGTTTCTAAATGTTCTAGTGAGGAGAACTTTAGAGCTTGATTGGGGTGGTTTAATTTTCCTTACATAGTACACTATTGCATAGTCACTGAAAATGTCAGGAAGGATGCCAGAGGATTGGATTCTGCTGGGATTTGAGGAGAGAATCCAGTCTAGCAAGGAGTGGTTGTGTGATTTCAAGTTTGTCCATGTGTGTTGGGAAATGAGTTGAGTTTGGTTAAGTGACTTGAGTTGTATATGGATTTTGTGGTTTTAAGGTCGAGCCAATTGAAGTTGAAATCCCCAAGAACTAGCAGCTCACTCTTCTCATTCAGAGAGGAAATGGAGCCAAAAAATTGGGTGATATCAAACAGGGACTGTAGAGGGGCTTTAGGGTGGTGGTAGATGCCAGCAACCAAGATGGGTTTAAAAAAGGGGGGGCAGATTCAGCCAACTAGGATTTCAAGAGGGTGGGCTGGGGGGGGGGGGCAATTTAACATTGTAAATTGTAAGTTGTCTGCAATATAAAATAACACCGCTCCTCCTCTCTTTGACCTATCTCTCCTAGAAATGGAGTATCCCTGAATGGCGATATTTGCATCAGGAGTTTTAGGGGTTAGCCATGTTTCTGTGAGAATGATGGCGTTGGGTTTATGCATAAGGCACCATGCCCTTAGTTCATCCAGTTTGGGCAGCAGGCTCTGGATATTTATATGGGTGACAGATAGACCTCTTTGTAATTTAAAGGTGGAATTCTCATGGGTATGGGACAGAGTTGAAATGGGAGGACCTGGGTTAGGTTCAATATCACCTGTTAAAGAGAGTAATAGTATGAGTAGAAATTTGAGTAGTTGTTTGCAATTTGTAAATTTGTGGTGTTTTCCATTAGAGTGAGCGGTGGTTGGTGTGCTGGTTTTTAGGGTTCTCCCCCAACATTCAGTGCAAGGCTTTTGAGTAGCCCAGGGTGTATGGTGATATTGGGTGTGGGCCAGGAGGGAGGAGATTGTAGTGGATAGGGGGAGTAACATTTCCATGAGGCCACGAGAAAGAACAAAGTTGAGGTATATACCAGGTTCATTATGCCAGAGGTAGGTAATGCTGCATGTGAGCATTAACTTAACTGATGCATACTCTAAACAATATTGAATACTTCAGTGAATACGATTATTTTAGAAACCAGGTCCTAGACAGCTTGCGGAGCCTCTTCCAAGATGGCCGCTGCAACTATCGGTTAGTGTGCATGCATGAGGATCGCCCTGCGCGAACGCAACTTTAGGGCTCTCTGCACATGCAGGAAGACTGCACTGCGCATGCGCGAGCCTAAGATGGCTGTGCCCAGCAGATCGGAATATAAAAAAAAGTATATTTTAAAAAGATTATTCATTAATATTTTTAGTTTTGCTAAATAAATCAATTTGTTTCTCTAAAGCTGCAGAATATGGTAACAATATTCTTTTTTAACAGTGTTAACTTCAGCTCCGGGGACTGCCTGCTTCCCGAGATATTTACGTCCGTAGAGTGTGCCAGTAGCAGATCCGCAGGTATAAATGTCCCGGTCACGTGGGTCAATAGGAAGCCACAAGGGATGATGTTACGGCTTCCAATTGGCCCACGTGACGCTAGACATTTAAGACGCCTTTTCAATAAACCTTTGCTTGGAGTTGAGGAGGAGCGCAGGGAAAAACGTGGTATATAAAAAAGAAGAAAATATATATATAGTGCAGATGGCAAATCACTGCTAATGTTATGTATACAACAATAGGAATCGAACTTACAAAAATCGCTGTTAATTACTGCATGTCAGAGATCCGTCTCTCTCTGACTGGAGCCCTTTAGAACTCAGAAATCAGGATATTCCTCAGTGGATGGATAAGGTATGTAAATAAAAGAAAACCACAATAGTGCATACTGTTTGAACTATAGATAGTGTATTCATCACAAATGTTTAAGGAAACTCACGTTTTCCATATACAGTATTAAACGGATGGTGGAGAGAACCGCCGATAGAAGGATGGTATAGTGTGGAGCTGCTTCCCAGTGCTTCACTTGCGCCTCTCCGTGTGCTTCCGCATCAGTCACTGCCGTCGCGTCACTTCCGCTTTCGCGTCACAGGTGAGGGCGGGAAGCCAAAATGGGTCTGATGTCAGCAATGGATTTGCCAGTCCTTCAGTGTGCAGGTTCCCTCAGTAAACTCTACGCGTTTCGCACACTGCTTCGTCAGGATACTCTGACATGCAGTAATTAACAGCGATTTTTGTGAGTTCGATTCCTATTGTAGTATACATAACATTAGCAGTGATTTGCCATCTGCACTATATATATATTTTCTTCTTTTTTATATACCACGTTTTTCCCTGCGCTCCTCCTCAACTCCAAGCAAAGAAAATTCCATATCCTGGGACTTGGAACTGTCCCATCAGAGGAAGTTGAGCTGCTATTTTACACATTATATTTGTAATTCACTTTTTTGGTGTAAGGTGTATTTGTGTATTATCTGTGTTTCACTTATTACACTAATCTATTATCACTTGGGAAGCGCCCAGTCCACCCACTCCCCCCCCCCTTTTTTTCAATAAACCCACAGAGCCCGAAATGAGCTGCTACCTGCAACCTCTAAAGAGGTAAGTATCTTGGGAAGCGAGGGATCCCTGGAGCAGATATTAACGTGGTTCAGCTCCGGAGACCCCATGCTTCAATCCTATAACTAAAAACAAAAAATGTTTTTTAAAACGGGATTGCTGCTTAAAGAGTATGTAAAAATGTAAGTTTAGAAAAAAAAAAGTTGTGGTATTCTGGGTGTAAAAATATTTGTGGCATTCCTCCTTAGCTCCCTAGTACCAACACACCGCAACTAGTGGTTACCACTGTAAGTCTGTCAAGTCTTTATTTTAATTAAACATATACAGTATACAATATTCAAAACAACATAATCAGTTTCAGTTTTGGCCAATAGGTGGCAAAACCTATTACCTTCTAAGAAGAAAAAAGCAGCTATTGTTAAAAACCCAAAAACCAATGCAACCAAATATTTCTATGCATAAAGGAAACATTTTCTGAAGAGCATTCAAAATAAAAATAAAAAAACAAATGTTTTTTTTAACCCCTTCACTACGAGTTGAGCCAGCCACGCATTGTAATAAAGTTATCTTCTCCACTGGCAGTGGATGAGTTCAATGAAATTACCACATTGAAGAGGTTAAATCATGCATATACAGTAGCCTCTCAGTCTGCTCTCTGATGGAGGAAGGCAAGTAGATAGTTTTTTTTTTGTATGCAATATTGATCCATGTGCAGTGACTACCTCCTACCCACAGGTTCATGGTTAAAACATCTGGGGGGACCTTGCAGCTGCCATTAGCAGAGTGATAGAGTTGTTACTGGCATTATACACATCATCCATCAAGCTGCCTGGCCCTGCCAGCCTCCTTCTCAATCACTCTGGCCCAGTGTCTTTTGCCCAAGATTTGTCATGCACTGAAAGCGCAATGTCCACTCATTGACACTACTGTACGTCAATTGTTAAGAAAAATGTGGAAAATACATTCACAAAAATGTTCAATTTTTTATGATTTGGGCTCTAGATCTCAGGGCCCCAGATTTGTATTCCATTCTGTTTAACTGTAATATTAAGGCAGTGTGTTGCATTCCTCTATGCACCAACGGGGTTAATCACATCAGGTATAGCAATAATCATATTGTTGATTTCGGAATTGAAAAGCCCCCAAAGTGTCAGGCGTTGTATAAAGTATACATGCACTTTCTGATCCAGTGGACTCAGCGTAACTCCTTAAAATGTGTAACCCTCCTTGCCCGGCTCTTAAGGCGTTTACTGTACATCTGATAGACTATTTACATGGCTGTTCTCAGTGTCTCATACATTTTCATGGTGCTGGAGCCATGCAGACTGTTCTTCTCCAACAAAATTGAGATTTTTAAATATTTATACTGAAGTTTAGCTGATCCTTGTATGGAGATGTCAGACCATGAGTCCTATTGAGAGTGCTGTCGCTTAAATATTTTTGAATATTGTTAATGTTTAGACTGCCCGACTGTTGTAGAGACAAGCACCAAATTACATTTTGTAAATATTTTGTATTGCTATCAAGTGGAAAGAACGGTATCTTTTTCACTTGTTGACATGCTTGGAATAGATATGAGTGTCCTCAATACGAAAGAAAGCCAAAGATCAAATAGGATCTGAAGTTTTACAGCAGATAGGAAAATGGGCAGACATGGTGGGCCAAGTGGTTCTTATCTTACATCAGATTCTATGTTTCTAAATATTATGGCATTTGGCCTCCTTGAACCCCATGTAGCCTCTCGGGAGCCATTTGCTTTCATGTATAAGTTATATTCCCCAAAGAAAAGAGCATTATTGGCCAATAATGATCTAGTTAGCAGTAACCAGGGCACTGTATGTAAGACCACCTTCCTGCAATGGGAATTATTACAATTACCGACTAAATGTATTTTTTTTTACCTCAATATTAATAAGCAGCTTCCTCCCACAACGTTTGCATTCACTCAACTAGGCCCCCTCCTGTCTATCCCTCAACCAGTCCCCATCTCCCATCCAACCCTTCATTCAACCAGCACCCACTCACAAGCATGGTGATTGAAACGTTGCTGTAGCTCTGATTGGCATTGTCAGATTTTCCAGACATTGCTGGTCACTAATACCAAGTGTTGACCAATTAGTATTCGAATATTGCCCTCCTGTTTAGCCTATAACACCATGTAGCCTCTCATGGAGTCCTTGGGTTTCACATAACACAGGTTGAAAAACACTGTTCTAATCCAACTTTGACATACATGTACACAGTAATCAGGTTATAGAGAGCTGAAGCTAGCATTGGAGAGTATTTGATTGAACATGCCACCAACAGCTTTTCCTTAGACCATAATTAAAGCTTTGACCTGGGGCCCCGTGATGTCAAGCTCATCCTCATTTGAGCCCAAGATGGCAGTCCTAGCTTTCCCCTCCTGTCGTGTGCACTGCTCATGCCACTAATTGGTCTACATGTGTCACCTTTATATGCTCCATTCGATTGCAGTGAGGAACGCTGTGACCCAATAATTTATTTTTGAGGGTGGCATCCATCCTCTAAAAAAAAAAGAGAAGCTTTGTAATGTTTTCTCTTTGCTGCCAGAGATGTCACCAATGAAAAGCAGAGCAGAGTATGACCCCTATGATAGCAAAGAGGTAAAATATCAGTCATATACAGCACTACTTTAATCTGTAGCAGGCAACCTTTGAGAATATATATATATTTGAGAATATGAGGTTATATTCAGACTCTGTTTCAATTATTATTTTTGTTATGGTAATAATCACGAATAGTTTCTTATGACTCTGTTTACGTCCTTCTGCACCCTTCTGATAAAATTCGACTTGGAAATATAATTATTTCAACTACTAACTTAACATCCCTGTTTGGTTTACAATGGGATTATGTATATTTTATATTAGTTCTATATTAGGTTGAGGTGATACAAATATAAAACCTTAATATATATATGTATAAAACTCCACATTGAATGGAAATGTTTTGAACAAATAATATGATTACCATTTTTCATCCAGTAGGGCAGCAATTTGCTGTTACTTAAATAAGACACAAGGGTTTTTTAAAATAATTGTTTTTATTGTTTATCTTTTATCATTAATTATATACATTTCTGATAAATATAAATTTTAATAATAAATTGTCTTGTTATATGTTCTTCTTTTTTAGATAAAGTGTATTGCACATTCTTTGTTGATTTACACAGTTTTTTTCTATTATGCATTTATGTTTGATTGTTTATAAACTTACATTCTGTTTATGTGTAATTCCCATTGTAGTACAGCTTGCTGCCTTATATTCCCCAGCCATAGTAACAATATTGCTATGGGTTTTAGCTATAAATACTTAGGACCAATTGGCATTTTATTACCCCATAGTTTGACACCGCAGCGCGAGTGCAGACAATAGAGGAGGGGGGGTGGTCTCTCTGCCTCTGTCAGAGGCGTGTCCATGCTTGTAGCACCACCCTGAGGGGCGTGTGCCTCCTGCTTGACATGGCTGTCAGTGGTAGTGACTTCCCTAGGACTCTGGCGTCGTGCGCATGCGCGGGAGTCAATGGAGCATAGAGTTGACCATAGAGTGTACCATAGAGTGGAACCCTGGCGTCGCGCGCATGCGCGGGAATTAATATAACCATAGAGTTCAACACATAGCACTGGCGCTGCGCGCATGCGCGAGGAATAAGCGTTACTATTGGTTTAAACATATATTATGACGTCACGTTTTGGCGCGAAAAACGGGCAGCCAGCTGTACTTAAATGGTAGTTTTTAATACATACAGCACTTCTTGATAAAGTTCCTTTGAACGAAACGCGTTGAAGGTTTTGCTGTTGTCCCACATGATGATTTGTTAATAATGGACTTTTATTGCCAAGACCTGCTCCTCTCTACTGCTGTGCGCTGCACACCCTGGCTTTGAACCTTTGAGAATAGTTCCAGTAAGAAATTTACTTTTAAAGAAACAAATCCATATTTACCATACTAAGCAGTCTTTTGCCATAATACACCTCCCTGCGCTATAGGACACCTTACAGTCCATCGACTTCAGTAGGCTGCAAGCACTACTGTAGGTGTCTTCTAGCACCAGAAGATGTATTATGGAAGGAAATTCTTAGTAAATATGACCCACAATTCCTTAAAGGATTTTTTTTTTTTTTTTTAGATAAAAAGAAATTAAACATGTCTTACGTGCTTTGAAGCAAAATGGACCACCAATATTTTGCAAACTAATATATTACAAAATCTGTTTTTATTTGTTTTAATACTTGAGAGACAACAACATAATTTATTCTAATGGGCAAAAATAGCAGGTATTCCTTACATTCCTAGAATACAATACAATATACCGACAGATATCAGTAAAGTGGTCAAAAATCCATGTACTCAGCATTTTAATAGTGTATTACAGGTTAGACCTTTAACTCCCCTGCTGCCAGGAGGGACCCACAATGCAGTTCTCTATGTTCCTGGCCCCACCAGCAGCAATTGGGTTACTTGTGCATGTCATTTACATCCACAGTCTCTGCCAAGGAGTTAATCAACCCTCAGGCAAAAGTGAAAGGGAACAGAAAAACAGGTTAGCCAGTCATTAGTTTGTAGGTGGATGAAAATAGAATGACAAATGGGTCAGCTAGCAGCAGCACGTGAAGGTGGTTGATCAACCTGAGGACGGGAGGAATGAAAGCGGTGTGGCAGAGATATCAATCACGAGGCTCAGATTAACAAATGGCGGAACCAGAAAGAATGTATGAGTTTTTATCCAGATATTAGGTGACAGGATGTAACTGCCAATCAGCAGATGCATTGTTTCCCTCACCAAAAGGTGTCTCACTCACCGAAAGGGGTCTTATACATTGTAAGCCTGTCTTGCTGATAGAAAGGTGTCTTATGCATTGTAAGCCTGTCTTGCTGATAGAAAGGTGTCTTATGCATTGTAAGCCTGTCTTGCTGATAGAAAGGTGCCTTATGCATTGTTGTCACTCATTGAAAGGTGTCGTGTGAATTGTTAGGCTAGGTCCCCGGTGGTGACTGCGGCGCGCGCCACGGCGTGGGCGCTGCTCACTAGTCACTAACTTTAATTAGGCAGGCCCTGGTGTCTTCTTGCGTGTTGGCTCACACAGTGCAGTGGCGCATCAGCCAGCAGGGGAGACAACACGATGCCAGGCGCACATGCAGCAGCCAACACTGGGGACTTAGCCATAGACTGTCTCACTCATTGAAAGGGGTGTTATGCATTGTAAGTGTAAGCCCTCTAATTTACCTCAGACTAGCAATTACTGCTGAGGCGGGGGCCAGAGTCCTCTTTCTATATACATTACCCAACACTAAGCTTTAAGTCAGACAAGGGAGGCAGACTACAGTAATAGTTATAACACAATGGTATTTATTAAGTAATCAGCAATAAATACTCAAGTACCATATGATCCTCAACAAAAGTATCATTCAATGCATGTACAGTAAATTTGAACATAACACTCCCCACTAAAAAGGGTGCAGGTGTGTGTCAGTGTTGGTTCCTGTGGCCACCTAATCCTGGGTATAAAGGCCTGTGTATTGGTGTTGTCACACCATTGGTGCTCTTATTTACTATATAATGTGGAAAGGAGTCTGTTAGGGCAGTGTGTGTGATTGCTGCATTCATTTTAAGAGTTACAGACTGTTTAATTAATTGAAAGATGTCCATAAGGATTCTGGTTTTCTGTGTTTAGTTTCATGTAAAATAAGTGTTCATTTCCCCCCCGGTGTTTTCATATTTAAAAAAATCTATTTTAATCAGGGTTTTTGCCTTTCTAGCCTACCTATGGCTGGACTGCACAAGAGCGTGAAACTCAATAGAAATTATGCTTAATTTCTATTTTTATTGGTTTTACAGTAATTGGAAGTGCAAGATGATCAGTTGGTGGTATTTGTCGGTTTAAAGCAGCAGTCCAAGCTGCCATTTTTTCTTTTATTTATTTTCCCTTTAATATGTGCATCAATGCAATACACATGTAACGGGTATTCCTTCTATCCCAAGCACAGGTATAGTGTGTGTGGGTAGAAAGGTGTGGTGCATATACATGTAGGTTCACAAGAGGCCTGATACTAGTGTAAATTTTTTTTTATCAATAGTGGCGCTCTATTTATAATTAAAACATGTGTTAACACAATAGTAACAATTTATAACCAAGGTAAATATAAATGTGGTGATACAAACAAACTGTTTTGATGCAGCTGTGACCCAAAGCAGGATTGCTTTCTCAATCCCAGGTAGGTATGAAGAAATGATGGTCGATGGGAAGCGCAAAACATGTGGAAACAAAAAATATATATCTAATAGTGCAATATAGTTGATTAAAAGTGAAATGAGTGTTCTTTAGGTCTAAAGCTGTTATACTCACAAAAGTGAGAATCGATCTGTACACATAACGGTATCTTTAGATATTGCCTCTTCGATTTTAAGGACGGGTAACCAGCTTCAGCAGTGGTGTAAGTGTGAGTATAACAGCTTTAGACCTAAAGAAGACTCATTTCACTTTTAATCAACTATATTGCACTTAGCTTTAGTTTAATAATAAACATTCAAACGCAATACTAGCCAATACACCCATTAACTGCCAGTGTGGTTACCTATGCCCTCAATGGGAGCAAAGATACCCCAATGGGAATGAATGGGCACACCCTCTACCCCCAACAACCATAACATTACAGTACAGTAATGGGCAAAATTACTATTATCCAGATAAAGATAATAGCTCATTTGCCTATTTAAAATAAAACTTCTACTTACACCTGCCAGGATGAAGGCCAGCCTCATCACCGTCCTCCACGTCCATGTCCTCCGTGGGCAGCAACAGTATAATAAAAATACAAATTAATGGACACTAACCCCTTAATCACCTTAGCTGTTAGTAACCATGTAGACGGACGTTCACAGAGGTACACAATTTGGAGACGTTTATAATGTGAAATTATAATAGGCTTTATTGTGCCTTTTCCTTTTCATCAGGAAATTATCCAAACACAGGGGGGGGGGGACAAAGATTCCATTCACTTGGGAGTATTTCTAGTGAAATCCTTGCAATTAGTTCACATCTCCATTAGTTAAGCTTCTCCCAGCCCAAACACATAACATGAAAATAAGCAGATATAAGCAGTCTCTTAATAAGGAAAGTCTTATCTGTTTAGTTGCTGTAGAGTAAGCTTCTCTGCTCTCCTGGAACCGCACCCGTGCGTGCACAGAAAAATATCAGCATCCAGGTTTAGAAGTCTTATTTGGTGTTTTGCAATCAGCTCTGCTGTGTGGCTGGCAGAGCTCAAGACTGGTCAGCTCCAGAGATCTGGGTTTCATTTGGTCAGTCTCTCCTGGGACTCAAGAACCTCTGCTCTGTTTCTCCAAAGGTCAGCTCTCAGTCAGAGCTAAAGAGAGTCACTTCCTGTCTCAAAGGCAGGCTTTTTGTAAACAATCTAATCAGGCAGGTGGTGTTTAGTAATTAACTACCACACTGCTAGATTAAAGGAACATTACTGAACAGGGATAATTCCCCTGTTACATACCTCCCCTGTTTGTGGGAAGCTCGGGCTTACCACGGCCAAAGCCCATCTTTCCACTCTCATTCTAGATATCTCTGTGACTTGAATGAGAGGGGATGGAGGAAGAGAACCCTCTGTCCTGCTGGGATTGGAGCCCTTTCTCCAGTTTATTTTTGTCTCCTCCCGAAGATGCTTGAGATCAGCACTCCTCAGTCGCTCGAGGAGGACTTTTTCCACGTAAAGCCTTTTTATCGCGTGCGCGTTCTTGAGATTTCTGTTGCGTCGGGCACTCCTCTTTTTGTAGACAAAGTGTATGGCAACAGTTGTAGGGCAGTTAGGACTAGCCCTTAGAGTTTTCTGCTCTTGAAGTGGTCTTTCTGCATCTTCTCCACACCACGGATTCGTCAGTTCAGCTTCTTCAGCTAAGGATTCTTCTGGCTTTGATTATGCACTCCTACCTCTGTTTGTTGCCTGTTGGGCAGCTGTAGGTTTGGCTAGTGCTTTCTTTGGTGGCTCAAACTTCGTAATTTTGTTTTGAAGTTGCGTGGAGTCCCCAACTCTCACTGTACCCTTGTCCTTACGGGCATTAGTTACTGTGAGATACTGGTGCTTGGGCAGAGCCAATACCTTTTTCCGTATTGGAGGAATCTGTATCAGAGTCTCCTTCATATTCTGGAGCTCTGTAATTTTTGTCGTCAAGGTTGCCGCTGCGTCTGTTTTCTCCTTGGTGTACTGACTCAAGGGAATGGAATAGCCTCTCTGTCTCTCCAGCTCTTGCTCCAGTTTCTGAGCCTTCTCACGCTCCCTCTCATACAGAGTCACCTGGTATCGAAGCTCCACTTCCAACGATGCTCTGAAGACATGCAGCGTGGCCTTTAGCTCCTCATACTGCTCTGTGGGGACGTACTGGGTATTCAGACGTTCCTGCAGCGCTTGTACCTCTTTATCAGCCTGCAGTTTTTCTTCCTGTAGCGTTTGCTGCTTCTCCTCAGCATACTGGAGGTGTGTACGCAGACCTTGTAGTTGGTTCTGCAGTCGGTGCTCTGCGTCAAACTTTTCCTTGACTTCTTCTGTTAACTGAAAATTTTCTTCTTTCAGTTTTAAGTTTTCTCTTTTTAATCTTGAACTTTCTCCTTTTTCAGTCTCTGTATTCTTCAGGGCTTCTTTGCAGTCCTCCTTCCATTTACGCACATCTGCTTTGAGAATGACAATTTCCTGGCGTGAGACTTCCTTCTCTAGGTTGAGGGTCTGAAGCTCCTTCTGAGAGACTTTGAGAACTGTACCAAGATTACCAATAGTTTCTTTAGCAATGTCCAGCTCCTCAGTGAGACTGTGCAGTTCCTTTCTGGAAACTTCCAGGTCTGTGCGGCAGCTGTTGGTCTCATGATGTGAGGCATCAAGCTCTATACGAAGAGTGTGAACCTCTTGCTGGAAGACTGTCATCTGCTTCAGTGCCTCCTCATACTTCCGCTTTAGCGTAGCCACCATTTTATCAGATTGGCTCTGCTTTTCATCCATGGTGGAGATAGTAGCCTTTGCAGTATCTAGCTCAGTCTTGAGATCCTCCAATTCGGTCTTGGCCGCAGAGTAAATTGCGAGCACAGTCTTCTGTACTGTAGCTCAGCATTATTTTTTCTCTCTCTTCCTAATTCTTCACAGAGCAGATCACAGTCATGCCTGGCAATTTTCATGGCATCTTCAGGGCTGGTCAAGGGATCGTCACTCACTGGTTCCGGCTCCGCTTCCCTGGGATGACTAGTTGAGGGTTCCTCACTGTTGGCACCGGACAGACACTTCTTTGGGGTACACGACTTCTGCCTTGGGCCCTCTGGATATTCGGTTAACCGCGGGACGAATTCTCCATTTTCTCTAGGCTGCAGGGCAACTCGGTCCCCCTTTTCCTCCACAGGATCTGCGGACGTGTCTGTTCCTTCCACGGTAAATGAAGAACTGCTTTTCTTTTCCGCCTTTTTGATTTGGATGACACCGTCCCTTCAGGGATATTGGGGTCTCCATCTTCATTTGAAATTTTAGCAGCTTCATTATATACGCCAGGCTTTTCTTGCAGTTGCTTTAGCTGACAGAAATATTGGGTGATCTGCTGCTCCTGATCTGTCTCCTGTTGATCATACTCGTCATCAAAGGGAGCGGTCTTTTCTGTTCGTGCCGAGTTCAGGCACCCCCACCATTCTTGGGGTGTTTTGTGGGTGTGACTCGGTTCGGGTTCCCCGTAAGAGATGTCTTCCTCTTTATTGGACTGGAAGGGCCACTCTTCCGTGGGGTAGGGTTCATTACAGGAACGTTGCATCTTGTCCTCCGTTTTTAGGCTATCAGGTGTAATTTTCTTCCTGACCTCAGGAGGTGCTATTGCAGCTGTTGCCACTGTATTTGCTAGAACCCCCAATTGTGGTAGTCCTACAAATGGGCATATTTTGCTAGTAGAGGTCGTAGCTCTCACAGGCATCTCTGTAGACTTTTCTTTCTTGGATAATTTTTTTTTTCCAGACTGTTTGTAGGCAAAAAGCATAAAAAAAATGTCACATAAAAATCTCCGGTCCTTTTTAACTACAAAGACACCTCTTATCCCACTTCTGACACCAAATGTAGACGGACGTTCACAGAGGTACACAATTTGGAGACGTTTATAATGTGAAATTATAATAGGCTTTATTGTGCCTTTTCCTTTTCATCAGGAAATTATCCAAACACAGGGGGGGGAACAAAGCTTCCATTCACTTGGGAGTATTTCTAGTGAAATCCTTGCAATTAGTTCACATCTCCATTAGTTAAGCTTCTCCCAGCCCAAACACATAACATAAAAATAAGCAGATATAAGCAGTCTCTTAATAAGGAAAGTCTTATCTGTTTAGTTGCTGTAGAGTAAGCTTCTCTGCTCTCCTGGAACCGCACCCGTGCGTGCACAGAAAAATATCAGCATCCAGGTTTAGAAGTCTTATTTGGTGTCTTGCAATCAGCTCTGCTGTGTGGCTGGCAGAGCTCAAGACTGGTCAGCTCCAGAGATCTGGGTTTCTTTTGGTCAGTCTCTCCTGGGACTCAAGAACCTCTGCTCTGTCTCTCCAAAGGTCAGCTCTCAGTCAGAGCTAAAGAGAGTCACTTTCTGTCTTAAAGGCAGGCTTTTTGTAAACAATCTAATCAGGCAGGTGGTGTTTAGTAATTAACTACCACACTGCTAGATTAAAGGAACATTACTGAACAGGGATAAGTCCCCTGTTACAAACCACTATAGTGATTAAGGGGTTAACTGCCTTCCCTCGGGAGGCCTACCCACTCTCCCTGGGGCAACTACCCCTACCCTCTATCCATTGATTGGCACAGTTGTACATCATGCCCATATAATATGGGCATGATTAGTAAACTAAAAAAACAAACAAAATAAAGTACCAAAAAGACACAACAATTAAAGAAACAAGCACCTAAACACAGCAATAATAATTTAAAAAAACACTTAGACACAATAATTAAATAAGCCAATAACCTAAACAACACAATAATTAAATAAAACCAGCACCCAAAAAAACACAACAATTAAATAAAACAAGCACCTAAACAACACAACAATTAAATAAAAACAAGCCGCCCCACAAATACATAACAATTAACTAAAAACAAGAAACAAAAATACAAAACATAGCAAATAAAAACAAGCATTTGCCAAAAAATGCATTTCCTGTTACCGTATTTATCTATAGCCCAAAAGGGGCATAGATAAACACATAGGAAATCAATGGGCAACCTAAAAAAAAAACGAGCATAAAAAAAACAATTAGCAAAAACGAGCATAAAAATACCGATTTGGAAAAAAACAGCATAAAAAAAACAAAATGACAAAAAGCAGAAATGCGCAACAGAATATACACTAAAGCAATTAAAGGATACACAAATAGAACACTATCTATACAAAATGCATTAATCTCTCCCTGCAGCTGGCCCATACTCTCACCCAGAGAGAAAAGTCAAAATGTGATTGCAAAAAGGACCTATAGTGCACAGGAGAGAAAAAATAAAAACAGAACATAGTTTAATCTGAAAATAATAGATACAGTAGATGTTCCCTGCTATAAACAAAAATGCACTAGCAAGATAATAATTAAAATCAGGCAAAGCAAATGGTCTTAGCTGAATACGTTGTAAAGGGGATAATAGATAGATGTTCCCTGCTATAAAAAATGCATTTGCAAGATAATAAGCGGCTAACCACTTAGTTAATGAAGCTGTTTTTATTTAAATTTGAATACTGTGTGCGGGAGCAGTGAGTCTCCAGAGCTGAACCACATTGATTTCAGGTCTGTGGACCCCCTGCTTCCCGAGTAACAGGCCCCGTTATTCCCATGCAATATTTAAATCTCCCATATCACGTGACCGGGACGTTTAAATGTATAGTAGATACCGGGGCCTGAATCTTAGGAGGCAGGGGGTCCCCGGACCTGAAATGAATGCGGTTCAGATCCGGGGACTCCCTGATCAGCACACTAGTATTAAAATTTAAATAAAAACACTGCGATTGCCTGTGAGAGCTGTGCAGGGAGAGGCGGCTCTTTATGTGCAGCTCAGATTGCGAGAAGATCGCAGGGGATAACTTATAAAAAAGCTGAGATCACATTGCTGCTATGCCGGGATTGGCATTTACTACCTCACGATTTGAGATGGTTTCAGATTCTTTCTGAATACTGTGAAAATACACAATGACAAGCCGTTCGATGGGGTCGTGCCAAACCGAGATAGCAGCAAAGTCATCGAAGCTACTAGAATAGGCCCCATTGAATTACTACCTCGCTTATTGGGAAGCAGCCTCATTCATTCAAAGTCATTTAAATTAAATGCAGGGGGACCACGCAAAGCCTCTGCAACTTTATGTACCGTGACTCAGTTGGCTTGGGCATCAAATGACGCCGCGGTGTCACGTGACGTCACACAACCCCACGGCGTCATTTGACGCTTCAGACTAGTTAAGGGGGGCACGAGCAGGCAGTGGGGCGCAAGGCAAAAAGTTTGTGCACCCTTGCCTTATAGAATAGTATCGATTAGTAAATATGGTCCTAATGACAATTAAGCTAATAGCTAACATTATAATAATAGCAGGATAGGAAGTCATTGGGCATAGGAGCTTATAATACATTAATTTAAGAGTATTGTGGATTCATAATATAGGCAGATACCACAGTGAAATGTACAAGTTATTAATATATAAACTGTATTCTCTTTCCTCCTTCAGGAGTTTAAATGTAATAAATAAAACACTTTCCACTGTGACCTGTGGGAAAGAAAATGAGATGACCATATAAGTTGGTCCCAGAGGCCTCTGTTAGTGAATTTATCCTGAAAAATAAGTTTATAACAGAAATACATTGGAATACATTATTTATGTTTGCCTTCAGGGACCCCAAGGATACGTGCACCTCCTGCTCCTTAAAATCCCACCTAGTTTTTAATCTTTGCATTAATCACTGAGAGCTGGTCACCTCCCTCCCTCTGTATGATTACAAATTGCAAGGGGCACTTTGAGCTGGAAAATCTAAACCTCTGCCTTATGCTGTGACATGAATTATGCATCAGAGCAATGCACTGTCAGTATTAATTTCTTTATTATTCTGTTTTCCTGTGCCACCTTTTCCCATCCGTTTTCAGATTCTGAACAATACTCCTACTTAGCTACTGTACAGCAACATACCTATACTTCATTACAAAAATATGTCAATATATTGTAATAGGTCTTACTCATCCAGGACAAAAGCTTGTAAATGCAAAGTTTAAGGCCCTTATTCTGTAAGGCAGGGGTACGCAATCTTTTTTCCCTGCGCCCCCATTCCAGCTGTTCCTTAATGCGCACCCCCAACCTCTTAGCTCGGTTCCTGGCGTCCGGGCGTCATGACGTCACGTTGCCATGGCAACGTGACGTCACATGACCTTGCAGCGTCATTCGATGCTGTGTTGCCATGGCGACGTGTCTCCAGAAGCCGCCTGAGCCAAGATAAGTGCAGTTTACAGAGGCCTTCGCCGCTTCCCCGGCACTTCATTTAAGTGCCTTCGGGAAGTGCGCAGGGCCTCTGTAAACCCCGCGCTCCCCCGCAGACAAGTTTGCGCACCGCTGCTCTAAGGTGTGATAAGCGCAAGGTGCTATTGCATGAAAAGCAACATTAAAGTCAATAGGGCATTTCATGCAATAGCACATCATCTGTGCTTCTCACAGTTTACGGGCCTAACTCTCTGGCCATTACATATGCCTGCACCCGTACATTTATAATAGAATCAGCCTAACAACCCTACTGTGGGACAGTGTGGTAGAACATATCTACGTGTTTTCCTGTTTTAAAGTGATGGTAGCACCTATGGCCACATGAACTACAGCACAGACAGAATGAGTTGCTGTCCAAACAGCTCATTCTCCACTTTTTCAGCTGTGGGTCTATAAGATAAAGGTATACATAAGCATATATGGTGATTCACAACTTCTCCTAGGGATAATCAGCAGAATAATTAAAGAAAGCTAAGCAAATATAGCAAATATATATATTACTGCGGTGGAAGCACTGTATGCTGGGTGATAATGGTGAAAAGCAGGGTTGCAGATCTGTCTAAGACATGTGAATGTGCTCACAAGTATATATGTATATATATATATATATATATATATATATATATATATATATATATATATATATATATATATATATATATATATATATATATATATACCACACTTAGTTAAGTTATGGTGGGTAAAAAAATGTGACAAAAACCCTCCACAGTAAAGCATATAGCAAGTGAAAATATTACTGTATGCTCATTTGCATGTCTTATACAGGTCTGCAACCCTGCCTTTAACCATTATCAGCCAGCACACAGTGCTTTCACTGCAGCAAGGGATTCTGGGAAATGACATGCAAATGAGCACACAGTGCCACCTGCAGTGAATTTGCTTATAAGGGTTTCCTGTAAAAATGGATTTCAGGCAAAAGGTGATACATTGTGTGGTCATTTTCATGTCATTTCCCAGAATCCCTTGCTACATTGGAAGCACTGTATGCTGGGTGATAATGGTGAAATGCATGGTTGCAGACCTGTCTAAGACATGTGAATGTGCTCACAAGTGATATTTTTATTGTAGATTCCATAAAGAATAAGAAATGCATACCAAAAGGTAAATTGCCAAAAAAATAAAAATTATATTCAAAATAAGAAAAATATCCAAAAATACAGTAACAAAACTTTAAAAAAAACATAAAAGGTTAACAGAAGGGCAGACATGCTGAATGAAACCCCCCCAACATTTTGGCCAAATGCACATTGTCAAGGGGAAGTCGGAGATTAAAGCACATGTTCTATTCCATAAAACGTATCCCAGCACCGGAATACACTTTAAAGACCCATTCAAGCAAAGGTGTCTCCCAGATCCGGAAGCTGACTTATGGTATAGCACTGTTTAGAAAATATGGTCCAAAGTGTGTTGACCAATATGCCCACTCCATATCCAGTGATGTTACAATCTGACTAATCTTTCTCTTGTCCTTACTTCTCTTCTTCCCATTTCTTTCTCCTTGCCATTCCTGCTTGGGTATTTTTGCCTCTTTACATATTCATGCTTTCTTTTTTTTTTTTTTCATTTACCCTTCACTACTTTTGGGTCTACAAAAAAAGGTAAATATGATAATAAACTACCATCCTGAATATCTTCGATTTTGGATTAAAATATGGCCAATATTCTTCTCCATAATGACTTCTCGGGCAAAAGTGAGGGAATCACATCACATCAAGGTACATCAAGCAACATGATTGGTTGATGTACTATGTGATTGCTTCCATTTTGTTGCAATGAGATGTCATGTCCAAGGGAAGGAGTCACAAGGTACATGACCAATCAGGTTGCTTGATGGACCATGTGAATCCTCTCTCTTTGAGACATCTCATTGCAATAAAATCCCCTATAATTTGTATCGGTTTACTAAAAGAAGCCACATTAGAAAATACCAGCAAATATGAATCAATATAACGGCACATGGGAAGGGAATGCTACAGTTTTCCAGTGTTGCAGTAATCAGCAGCTCTGAAAAAAAAGTCACATTAGTCAGAACGTTTTTGTAAGCCAGACTACTATTTTGGGTTTCAGATCAGAATGATAGAAATAAAAGTTGAAATAAATTAAATAAAAAATACAGTACACATACTTTTGCATACATACCGTAGCAATTGGTACTGATGCTCTGTATTCCTCACCAGTCCTGTGAAACGGAACAATATAACAAAGTAATGGCACACAAATAAGTGCCTTTTATCTTGGTCCTGCTAATGTGTATGGTAGCTCTGCTTTTATTTCCTATTGCTATAACCAACCCTGACATTTAAAGCTAATTTTATTAGTCCCATTTGCATAAAACTATAGTGACACATATCCGAGGATTGTAAAGTACATTCTAAAGCAGCAGTCCAGTATATATCACAAAATGTTAGACTTGTTACAGCCTTTGCTCTTATAGCAAAGCTGTACAAATAGTAGCCTGCAGGTCAGTTATGAGCAATATTACTAACATAATTTAATGTCGTAATAGTAATAATATTCTCAGGAGCCAGTCCTTGTTTTCTTAAATCTAAAGCAAGTAACCAAATGTCTTCAGTCTCTATAGAAGAGGTAACGACAAACAGGACTACAATTTCTGACATGGACTTACACTGGCGATACTGAGGATGGCTCCCAAGGAGATATACTGTACTGTAATCCAGTTTCAAAGATAAATCAGAGCATGCAGGAGAGGGAAATCAATAGATACCACTAGGAAAATGCTATATTTTATACCGCGTTGTGGGATGAGTGTTTAAACCTAATAGGACAAAGATTCATAACACCGAATGAAACACAGGCAAAACTTTGAAACACCATAAATTTGTGGATTTTGTCATCAAATTACCATTACCCTAGTATTCTCAAACTTCAATTAAAAACGGCCAATTTAATTCTCACACTATTGTGTGATATTAAACAAGCCTATAAATAAGCTTAGTTCTCACTGATCGTCGCAGCGCCAGCAAAAAAGTTGTCCAGAAAGGCCTACTATTGTCTGTCACAATGACCGAGCATGATGTTATTTAAACAAACTAATATTTACACTTTTACGTCTATATATCTGGAGTAGGGGCATCAGCAGCTCCTTGATCATCACTGAAGTTCCTGCTTCCTTGCACAATACATTTAAAGGGGCCAATTTCTATGTAACTGTTTAAATGATTAAATATCGAGGCAAAAACTTTTTTTTCCCCACTATTAAACCAAAGCCAAGATAGGTATTTTTATACTTATGTTTAGTGTCAATGCTTGTAATTTTGGTGTCATTTCAAGGGGTCAGGAAGCAATTATACGACACACATTTAAGGGGATGAAAACTACCCTATGTAAAATATATGAAACTCTACTAATAAATGTTTTACATCTGATTCAGCTGCAACCAAAAGAAAAACACAGATTTAGATTTTTTTTTTAATGTTGTCTTGCAACCTAGATTCCATAGACTGATTAATGTTTCAATCATCATTTTGAAGAAGACAATGCAGTACTCCTGTGTTCTGGCAAGAAAATTACTTATTGAAAGACTGCTGAGAACATCTCCAACTAGCCACAGTTGAAGGCCTGAATCTTACATGCCAGACAAACCTGATCACAGGGCATCCATCCAGGCATTCAGCCAACATCCCAGTTAAGGAGGCGAGGAAGGGGGTGGGGATCATCACATACTAAAATATTTCAGATAATAACATTAACTTTCCACTCTGTATCCTGTTCACAGCAAAAGTAACTACTGTACATTAAGCATATCTGTAAGAGACAAAAGTTAACCCATCATGCACCTCGGCCATCAGAAACACAATAAACTCCATTCTCATTAAACCAACCACATACAAAAGGAAAAGAAAACGTGGCTGGCTCAACTGTTATTGACACCTTTAAACATTATAACAGTCAGTATAGCATTGTGTTTCTTTACTGTGACGCAGAAGCTCATGTAGATTCCGGGGGTTGTGTGTGGGTGGCTCCTATTGCCCTGTTACTTGCTTTGGTGGATTACCATTACCATAATATTATATTTATGTTATATGCTGCCATAAAACAGTGTTGATGTTTTGGACCAACATAACTCTAAATTGATTAAGAGAAAATGTGGAAGCATGAAGCTTTAGCAGTACTTGTTACCTGCAATGTTGTCATCTGACCACTCCCCTGCCTCTACCCCCAACAATGCCCCCCAAACACACACACACAGTAATGGGCAATAGCCCAAATATGGCTAATGGCGCTTTTGCCCATCTGTAATACACAAAAAAAAAAAGAACAATTAAATAAAATACACATTGCGATACGGTGAAAGAAAAAAGAGAAAGCACACAAAACGCCCGTACAGAAGTACAGTTTAAAAAAAAATACATAACAAACACATGACTTTGCACTCACATGGTGACCATAAATAAAAGCCTTCACACTTTTAAGGGGAAGTGTGGCGTCCACTCAGAGGGTCCTGTCAGGTCCTGTAGTATCTGGATCCTTATGTCTGTCTGATGCTGTTTACTCAGTCAGTGCAGTTGGTGCAGGTGGTGCTGTAACATCACCAACTGTGTTATCTACCTCTGCCGGCGGGACCAGGAACTCCTCAGGAATTGGGCTACCGGAAAAACCTCAAAACAAACCACCAACACTACACGTTTTGTGATATCAATCACTTGACAGGGGGGCGATACATTGCGATACAATTTGGCCTCCCAAGGAGTAGTGGGTGGGTTAATCCCTTCATTACCGCAGCGGTTAGCCACTAAGTGTTTCAATCCTATGTACAAAATATAATAATAATAACCTCACGATCGCCTTTAAGAGCTGTGCAGTGAGACACACAGAGAGGGACTGCTTCTTTCTGATCTCTCTGCACAGCTCTTACAGTAGTTGGTGGCGCATTCAGAAACCCCCGCTACATTTTCAGGGCAGCCAGTGTACAGGCATACCCCACATTAACGTACGCAATGGGATCGGAGCGTGTATGTAAAGCGAAAATGTACTTAAAGTGAAGCACTACCTTTTTTCCACTTATCGATGCATGTACTGTACTGTAATCGTTATATATGTGTATAACTGATGTAAATAACGCATTTGTAACAAGCTCTATAGTCTCACCGCTTGCACACAGCTTCGGTACAGGTAGGGAGCCGGTATTGCTGTTCAGGACATGCTGACAGGCGCATGCGTGAGCTGCCGTTTGCCTATTGGGCGATATGTCCTTACTCGCGAGTGTACTTAAACAGAGTGTCCTTAAACCGGGGTATGCCTGTACTGGGCTTTTGGGTGTGGGGAAGCTGAAGTCAGGCTCTTTTCACCGGCAATTTCCTTGCGCCCAAAACAAATTTAGATAACACTCCGAAACGAATTTAGATAACACTGCATCTGTACTTGTAAAATGTAATCCAAAAACATTGTCTATCTCTATACTAATTAGAACGGCTATCGTGCACCGCGAGCCTTCCTACTTTATAATCTTTAAGGCGAATATTAATTACAATCAGTAGAAGGCTTGTCATAGTGTTAAAGTCACTGCCTATAGTGTGACTGAACCAGGTTTGAACCGTTTGAGGGTTATATACTGTACAAAAATGGTGCAATTTTCTGCAATAAACGGAGAACGTTTTTTCATCTGCATCAATTTGCGACGGGGGCAAATGTAGGAAGCTTGTCACATAGTTACACAGCAGATGAGGTTGAAAAAAAAAAACATACGTCCATCAAGTTCAACCTATGCTAAATGTAGAAGACAAATACTTTATCCTATATCCCTACTTACAGTATATTGATCCAGAGGAAGGCCATATCATCCAATGATATCTCACAAAGGGAAAAATAAATTCCTTCCTGACTCTAAGAATTGGTAATCAGATTACTCCCTGGATCAACATCCTTCCTATGTATACTTATTTGGTATATCCCTGTGCACCTTTCCCTGTATACCTCACAGATAATTTAAGAGTAGAGGTTGATATCACCAGAGATTTATGAACCTGCAGATCCGCTTTGCCACTGTTTTGATAGAACTTTCCGAAAAGTAAAAAAAAAAATTTAAGTGAAATGTTCTAGCGAAAAAGCCCAAATGATTTAAAAATTCACTACAGTATTTCACTTTTTTTTTTAAGTGGCTAAAAAGCAGCTCGGCATCTTTATTTGTATTTATTTTTCTAAAGTTCAATAAAAAAAAGTAATAGAAATTATTGCAAGATTTAAAAATACATTTTTTTTCATCCTATAGACTTTTAGTGTTAATCAAACGTCTTGAAATGTTTTTGATCAAAGCAAAAGGCGTGATGTTCACACATCTCTACCTCGTATACTTATTTGTTGCATGAAAAGAGGAAAACTGCACCAGCTATATGCGCAACATTTGATACATTTCATAATATTGTTCTGATTTCCTCCTCCACTTACTCCTCTTATACCCAGTCCCCCAAATGCTCAGTGGTGCAAGTGGATCAAAATTGCCGCAAAGTGACGCAATGTCAATACTATCCAATTTTGATCCGTTTTTGGAGCAACTCTCCAGATTGCGACATTTGATACATATTCCCCTATGTACTGTACACATTAGCCCATATTCACTAAAGCAGGGTTTCCCAACTCCAGTCCTCAGGGAACCCCAACAGGTCAGGTCTTAAGGATATCCCTGCTCCAGCACAGGTCGGTCAATCAGCGGCTCAGTCATTGTGACTGAGCCACCTGTGCTGGAGCAGGGATATCCTTAAGACCTGACCTGTTGGGGCTCCCTGAGGACTGGAGTTGGGAAACACTGCACTAAAGGGTACTAAGCGTGGTATTTGAATGTTAGGTTGTGCTAAAGCTTAGCACCCTTTAGTGAATATGGGCCATTGCAAGTACTTATACTGCATACATTGTCAGTGTTATATAATAATAAAATACAATTATAACTTGCTAAACAGATATAGAGGTGTCACTAATGAGATAAAAGACTCTCCTGTTTATGTTTAATATGCTTTCTTACTGGTAATAACCAAATGACCCCCGTTATTGAAACAAATTAAGACTATTTTCTTAAAAGGAAGAACAATGCTGTAAATAAAAGCCTACATGACTATATTTTTTTTACTTTTGGGACTTCTAATACTTGTACAGTAACTACCTTATTGGATATAACATCAGCTAAACTACCACATAAATATTAAGAATTCTAATACAATTTCTGTCATTGCAATCATGTGCACCATCTCCAAACATTATTAAACTCTTAAATTGTAGGCAGAATTTGGGAGAATAAAAATGACTTCAAAGAAATGAAGACGTGAATTTAAGGCAGACTGGCTGTGTTATCATGTGAAGATCACACTACGCCCCTTGAGACGCATTCTTAAAATAGATTGAGAGGGGGAGTGGCCGACTGCAGAACAGAGAAGACGTGCAGCTCCTGAGCTCTAGGCCACAGAACCACAATAAATGTTTTTTCCCCTTATAAAACTATAGGGAAATATCCCCAAGCTCAGCAGCAGGAGACCCGGGTGCTGTAGACCACCCCAAACACACAAAACCCCAACAAAAGAACCCACTTGTCTGCGGAGGAGTAGCCGGGAGGCGAGGCGCAACGGCCATCTTGCGCTGAAAGACTGCTTCCCTCTAAAACCTGCGATCGGATCTGCTGAGCTGGGGAAGCTGAACAATGTCCCCGTACTGGCATACTGGTAGGCGGTGGGGCGGGTCACCTGACGAGAGTTCCGGCACTGCTGTGGGAGAGCACCCGGCGGCTTGTAAGGCAGTGGTGGGGAGTCGGCGATAGGAGGGCGGCCATCTTGTTTTGCCACTCAGCAGGGGGGGGTGTTGCCGCCAGAGCAAGTGGGCTCCCCCCCACCCCCCCACCTGCCTCTTGGACCACAGACCGGGGCCGTCTTTGGGCTGAGGAGACCCTGCACGGGCACCTCCTGGGGAAGAGAGCTCTCACCTACGGGCGGCAGCGCTGTCTGTCCCTCTGGCCCAAAATGGCGGCTGTGGGCCTCTGAGAGGGTGCAGAGTGGTGTATTGCGGTCTGGCTGTTGGGAGCTGCGGCAGAGAGGAACGCCACCAGAGTGAAAATAAATAGATTAACCAGAAAAAAAACCATAAGAATAAGCAGTCTGAATGAGAGAGTGTACCCCCAAACATCTGGTGGGGATCCCTATAACAAAAGCTATAGACTCAGGAGAGACAAGAAGGAGCCTAACTACATTATACCCCATTCACTATTAATTACAAATAAAGACAATAGCAAAAAAACACTTTTGAGACATCTGATGATGTCAATGAGGATTGTGAAGTAGCGAGGGAGCTCCGAAGACCCTCACAAAGAATATAAATAAAAAATACATTTTTCCGATTAATTTTGCCCCACCTCCTCCAGACAGTCAGACATGACTGGAAAATTAAAAAAAAGCTGCAATCGCAGGACGTTGCTCGCTACTTTAACGCAGCTCAGCAAACAGCAGGGCCGAGGGAGGAAAATCAAAATGGTGCTGCCACACAGGCGACCCCCGACAGAGAAGGGGAACTAGCGCCTGAAATACCAGGAGGAGAGGAATTCACGAAAACATGAAAATTTATTCCTAAAGATGTGGCTTGCCTTTCAAGAAGACCTGAAAAAGGCAGCAAGGGGCCTTAAGTTAGAGATTGATCAGATCAATGTCCTAGCACAGCGAACCACAGACCTACAGGTAGAAGCTAAAATGGAGGAGGCCCTCCAGCATCAAAGAACAAGAAAGAAGCAAGAGCGCGGACTGAACTTTTTTAGACCAGCATCAATCTACATCAAACGATGAAATAGTTCGCCTGGGGCACGAAATTAAGTACTTGAAAGGTGGCCTAGAAGACCAGGAAAATAGTGATAGACGTCAGAATATAAGGATTAGAAACATTCCTGAAACAACCATGCAAGAAAACCTCCACTCTTACCTTACTATGCTCTTCATGGCAATTGTCTCAGATCTTCAGGAGGCAGAGCTAGTAATTGATCATGCCCACAGAGCCCTAGGCCCTAGATCTGAGGACCCGAAGAGAAGGAGGGACACAATAGTCCGGCTACACTACTATGCAAGCAAAGAAAAAATCATGAACACATGCAGGGAAAAGGGAAATATCCTATTCGAAAATGAGTCGCTGAAACTCTTCAATGACCTGTCACGCGTAACAATAACTAGGAGACGAGAGCTAACTATACTTCTAAAAAACAATGGGATCCGTTATCGTTGGGGGTTCCCATTTAAGTTGATAGCAGTCAAAAACGGGAGGCACTTCACCTTGAGATATCTGGAAGAAGCCAATCTGTTCCTCAAATCACTGGGAATATCCCCCGAAGACCAGCAACAGGAGCCCGCAAAGATGCTGGAGGCAGATCGCAACATGTTCCCCCCACGAGCATCAGAAAGATTGGTGGGCCAGCGGCCCTAGAAGGTGTTGGAACAATAGAACCCCAATATTTAGCATCCATAATAGTTGGAGGCAATATAAATATGGTGGCAACACCAGAACCAGATAAGTCAATTGCATCGGGTCAGACGCACTCAACCAATGTACATAAGACAGCCACAAAATTCAGAGACCTGCTCACAGAGTTCTCTCTGATGGATTTTTGAAGAGCCCAGCATCAGGGCCAGTGGGACTACACATTTTACTCCCTATCGCACCAAACATACTCAAGAATTGACTACTTCTTAGTCTCCAAGAATATCTTCTACTCATCTCAAGAATCAAATATACTGTAGGTTTAATAACTTGGTCAGACCATTCACCAATTGATCTGCCCCTTTCATAAGATCAACATATTCCGGTGGAAACTCAACGATTCCCTTCTAAACTATCCTAAAATAGAAAATAAAATAAAAATGTCACTAACAGAATACTTTAATATAAATAAAGGAACGGCCTCAACACCCGCGATGCTATGGGAAGCCCATAAGGCAAAAATACGAGGGGTCTTCATCTCCATCAAATCGCATAAGAAAAAAAAGTAATCTCAAAGCATATAGGCAAAATAACAAAATTAGAGCAACAGCATAAACACAACCCGTCAAAAAGAATATACAAATCCTACTCAGCAGCTAGGCTAACATTAAGACAGATTCAACTAGAAGATACGGAAAGAGCACTAAAATGGACCAACCAGAGATATTATGATGAAGGTAATAAAGCAGATAAACTATTGGCTAATAGACTAAGAAGGATATGAGTCAGATCACAAATATCTGCAATAAAAGGTAAAAACGGTAAAATCCTTCATAATGAAAAAGAGATAGCCCAAGAGTTTACCAAATTTTATATGAAACTATACAACCTGGACCCTCCTGGGAAGAAAACCTCAAATATAGACGCGCTCTCAAAATATTTAGAAAACTGCAAGCTTCCCCAACTGACTCAAATGGAGATAGACACCTTAAATAAGAAAATAACACAGCTGGAACTAGTGGAGGCAATTAAAGCGCTAAAGGCAGCGAAATCCCAGGGACCAGATGGACTTTCAAACATATATTATAAAAGGTTTCTTCCGATCCTCACGCCATGTATGGTATCCCCCGGTATCTCCCTCCCCCCATCCCTCCCACTTTTGTCTTATTGTAATATATTTTATTTTATCGTCTGTCCCCCTGTTTAAGTTTAATATACAGCAATGGTATAGCTCAGTTGCTTAAAGCAACCAAGAGGATCACTAAATCCACACCTATGTATCATTTGATTAGGGGAAAAACAGAATGTTGGATGTGGATTTATTGAGTTGAGTCTGTATAACCGTAGTTGATGCCTGCTGTAAGGTTTGGATTTAACATATGCTGTAAAACTCAATAAAATTATTTGAAACAAAAAAAAATAGATTATAATCTCTGTAGGTTATTGTATGAATGTCTGTTTTGCTAGTTATCTGTGTTCGTTGTTTTATATACAGATGCAGAGGCCGTTAATCGAACAAATCACGGAGCCGTTTTCGTGTGCTCTGCTGTTCGCCACGCGGCATTAACATGGCCAATCGCCCCAGGCCCCCGTGTTTATCGCGGCTGCTTTGTTTGAATTTCATGGATTCTGTTTCTTTGTGTGCAATGAAATGCAATGAAATGAATGAACTGTAATGTGTACAGTACTGTGCTACTGTGTCAATTTCAGGTGTTTAAAAACAAGAACACTAAAATGCCTTTTTATGCACTCGCCTGCACTCGTGTCTAAAGGCGGTAAAGTTGGAGGAAATCCCGCGCAAAGACATGGGTATTCCAAGGTATAAAACGTGTGAAGTGTTAGAATAACGGCTGCTGCATCTGTACAACAAAAGCTAATACAATAAATTATTGCAAACAATGTAGTAGTCTCTCTTGGGAGTGAATTAGTTAATGCTTGTTGTTTCTGTTTGTCCTTTGTAGCACGCTTCTCAAAGTAGTATGCAAACAAACGCTCTCAGATGTTTATAAGCAGTGAAATTCCATTACATACATTGAAGACTATTCAAAATCCCCTTTTTTTTTTATTATTATTATTTACCCCAGTACCTTACAGTACACATGACGATTCCCACTCACGTGGTTAAGTAGGGCTCGAAAAACTACGTGAGCTTATTATGCTTTTGTTATTGTATATGATATGCTAAATATGCACCTGATGTCTTTTTTTTATGTATATCATGCATTTATGTATAATAAAATACAAGTTATAAAAAAAAAAAAAAATCAAATTTAGCCGGCTTCCAAATTTTCAGTCGCTCCGTCGCTCCGTCGCGCTTACTATAAGCGCTTGCGACGGAGTCAATTGATTTGTTTTAGAGCGCAGTCGCATCGCCGTCGCAAGGCACTATAAGCGCAGCCTAAGGAACACATACATCACATGGAGCGAGTTAGACTTTCTAAGATAGGGAAAACCACAAAGGAAATTCTTGCTACATTATACTTGGGGCTAGAGAGCATCAATTGAGAATGATTAAATACAGTATGCCCATTTCAGAAATGTGTTTCTGGTCTAATATCAGTTTCTGTTTTTAATGGAGATGACTGCTATCGGAATTGGATACATGTTAACCAAATGATTTATCCCATCCTGGATATCTGCCTACTTTTTTATTTATTAGAAATCTACCTAAATATGTCATACAAACGAGAACATACAATAAAGTGAGGAACTCTCCCAAAGAGAGAGGGCACTTAAAGTTGCAAAAATACAAATTAGTTTATTAAATCGCAACTGAATACATACAGATAATAACAATTAAAATAAACACTCACCTATGGCAGGACTGCTCTAATTCATGTGTTAAATAAACATGTGAGACCATAGATCAGGAAGGGAGTGTACATGGATGTACATATGTACATCCTTCTCTTTCCGTGCACCCCAAAACTGGAACAACCTACCAGAGACTCTCATATCCACCACCAGCTTAAGTTCTTTCAAATCTAAGGCTGTCTCACACTTTAATCAGGTCTGTAACTGTTTCATACGCTCATAATATATATTTTCTTTAACTGTGCATGCAATGTCTTGTATATAATGTACTGTATACCTTGTTCATTTATGTAACTGTATTTGTAACCATGTATTATTTTGTTTTACTCTGTGCCCAGGACATACTTGAAAACGAGAGGTAACTCTCAATGTATTACTTCCTGGTAAAATATTTTATAAATAAATAAATACTTGGGTATTCAAACGTAATAACAATGCAGTATCAAGTTTGTATATATAATAAATCAGAATTTATTGTAAGTTCTCTTTTGTATGTCAGTATTGTTTTTTTCTCCCTTGAGGTGCACCCCAAATTACTTATTGTCGTTGGTTGCTGAGCATTTACCTTCTGTGGTGCAGGCCCATCCCACTGTGTTCCTTTGTCTACCTAAATATGTGTGGGTTTCTGATGCTTCTCTCATGACTCATACTGTACATATGTCAGCCATACCCGGATATCTACAGTACTCTCTAGATTAGGTACTGTATCTGCCTCCTAGCCCAGACATTTACAGACATCTACTCCCTGCAACCAGAACCAGACATCTACTCACTGCATACTCTAACCAGACATCTTCTTCCAGACATGTACGTCCTACATCCCCATACAATATGTATGCCCTCACTGCAATCTCTAACCAAGAGATCTACTCTTGTAACATAGACACCTACCTCTCATCTCAGAGCTCAGTTTAAAAGGCAGCATCGGAAAAAAAATAAAAATGATTTTTATTTTATTAAGTGCTGTGTTTGTACCAGGAATTGCACCAGATTTGCAGCAACAGGACTTTGACATTTATCCTTCAATAACATATCAAAGGCCCCTTACCCATAAAACTACTCAAAACTTATTCAGAAATCTACCTGCTACCAAGAAAACATACCTTCTTTTCTCTAACGCCAATTATGTTTTTGGAATCTTTGTGATACATATTATCCAAAATAATAAGGCCTTGGGAAAGGCTAACTGCTATACTGTAGGATCTCCCTTATCTCTGTTTCCCCCACAGTTCCTCCAGACGATCCAGTAATTACTGGTGGGCCAATAATCAGCCTCCGAGCCGGTGATCCACTGAATTTGACCTGCCATGCAGACAATGCAAAACCAGCAGCTTCCATAATCTGGATGAGGAATGGAGAGGTCTTGAATGGAGCAACATATTCCAAGGTCAGCATTTGAATCTGCTGCTTGATCATGTTTTTATTTTTATTTGTGTTACAGTAACCAAGGACCGGTGCATGAATGTCAATGTTTAATTACAAGGAATGTTTCTGGCTCAGGAGATATTTATCCGCATTGTCAGGAGTTTTAAAGGGATACAAAGGTCACTGTTACTGATTAATTCAGACAGGAAACTGCTCAGCGGCCATATTTAAAGAGGGCAAATACCCAATTCTTACATAAAATGCCTTCACACACCAGGGGGGAAGAGTCACTTCTTTCGATGTAAACCCACTGCAGCCCTACACTATGGGAATAATATGCATTAATGAAAAATGAAAACATAGTATGTGATGCCCCTCTCTACATATTTCATATGTAGAAAACTAGAACTTGATCAAAAACAGAAATGATGTTTATCACACAATAATAACAAATCTAGACTGTAATAACGAAAAACTAGCCCCAATGGCTAGAGAGGTGCAAAACTTGCGCATTACATTTTTCAAACCATGCTAAATTTGCCCCTTTTGAGTCGCAAAGTCAGATTTTGCAAGCGATTCCCAAAGCATTAAATCAATTTGCATTTGCATGTCACTTATTATGCTCATTTGCAAAAGTCTCTAATATTGCTAGATTCGCGTAATGCTGGCACTATAAATAGGGCACACACATTACGTTTTATTCACTGTCTAGCGATATTTTGCTGAAAGCTTAGTAATTTGGCAACATTATTAGCCATCACAGGGAATTGATTTTGGGTTAAAAAAACAAAAACCTTTTTTGCGAATGCATTTTTAAGTTTCACACTTTCTCTACCAGCGAGCATGCATAAAGTATAATTACTGTAGGTAAAAAATGTGTTGACCAGGCACACCAGAACATTATATGTACTTTACCATATATCTGTTTTTATCAATAGAACTATAAAAAGTCAACATAATTTGGGCCGTTTACGGACAAAAAACTCCATTGAAGTCAATGGGGATTTTCAGCCGATAACAGCTGGAACGACGACCGCCTCATCCTATATAGAATTTATCCCTATACAAGCATACCCCGCATTAACGTACGCAATGGGACCGGAGCATGTATGTAAAGCAAAAATGTACTTAAAGTGAAGCACCACCTTTTTCCCACTTATCGATGCATGTACTGTACTGCAATCGTTATATATGTGCATAACTGATGTAAATAACACATGTGTAACAAGCTCTATAGTCTCCCTGCTTGCACACAGCTTCGGTACAGGTAGGGAGCCGGTATTGCTGTTCAGGACGTGCTGACGGGCGCATGAGTGAGCTGCCATTTGCCTATTGGGCGATATGTCCTTACTCACGAGTGTACTTAAAGTGAGTGTCCTTAAACCGGGGTATGCCTGTATGTAACTTTCAGTATTAAATGGCTGTGATACATTTGTTATAACAATGTTTTGTGTCTAGAATACATATTTCTAATGTACTACATGGTGAATCATTTCCTCCCTATGCTCAAACCAAAACCAATGAAGATTTTTTTTGTGTGCCCAAAACATAGTCACTGTGTTCTATTAAATACACAGTTACCATTAAATAAGCATGCTTGATTCTATTATGTTTGAGCTTTCGTAGGTGTGAAAAGTATTTTTTTTTTATATACAATCTCCCTCCCCCAACAGTCAGGCTGTTTATCTCCCCTGTGCTTCTTAGGCTGCTACCCATTGGAATTACTTTTTGTTGAAAACCATTCTGGTTTTTTTTCCGATGGATTTCCCATCCTTGCAGGCTAAGACTCCTGTTTTCTCACTGAACCGGCAAGAGATTTCACAGAGTCATTTACTCAGAACTATCTGCTCCCAAACAGCCTACTCCATAATCTCTGTGGCCACTCTAAATAGATAATTAAAATTGCACTCCACAGCGGATAACCTGCTACAAATGAAGTGAGAACGGTGCCTGTACCTTCCCAGAATACGTTGAGGCACACCATGCTCTATGGTGGCTCCATTGAACCAAGAGAATAAGAGAAAATTGGAAGCTTTTGTATGCGGTTAGCATATTATTAAATTACCCACATTTCTTTTGTGCCTCTGAAAATGCCACAAAAGGAAAAAAAATGCATTCAGTTTCTCAGGAGAGGAAAAAGTTCTATGCAGCAGAATATTTCAATCATTTGGATTTCATTAAAGCTGCAGTTCAAGCAATATCCTACATATGTGGGTTTTTTTTTTTTTTAATAAATCAGTTCTGTACCATGAAAAAATACTTGTAGCATTAAAAAAAATGGAAAGACATTTTTAATGTTTCTAATGTAGGAAGCATTTTTGTTTCTATGGAAACTATTTCCAAAGTCAAAGGACTTTCCCCTTCTGATAGGCTCTGGTTCTTGAGCCCTGCTCTCTCTCTCTCTAGCAGTGCACCAATTGTATCTAGTAACTGCCCAGTTACATGATATTGCTGGACTACATTGCCCACAATGCTGTGCAAGAACTGAATTAAATAACCCGGAGCAAGTGATCGATTACAGGAGAACAGATCGATCTGCAATTTAGCTAATCACGTGTCAATGTGCAGATTGTATTGATGCACATATTGAATAGGAAAAATTAAAAATACATTTTTAAAAACGGCAGCTGGAACTGCAGCTTTAATTCAAACCCTTCAGTGCTGACTATGTACTGTAGGATGCTTGGATGGAGAAAACCAAGTACATTCATTTGAAAAAGAAAAGTTAATAGAGAAGAAAAAACGGGATTTGAAAGACCAAGGCTGCAACACGAGGGACTAAAGAAAAACAAAAATAGAACATTTTGCTACTGTAGCTGCTTTAAAAGAAAAAGAAAGAAAAATAACTAATTAAAGCAGTATCATATTGAGGTTAAATTTAAAGAACCTTATGTATTTGTTCATATTTATAAATAAAGACATACAATATTTAGAAAATAGCACAACCCAGTTACTTATGCTGCACATTTTCGCTTGCTGAAGGTTGCATTTGAGATTCAGACATTCCTCTTTTGTTATCAACAGTACAAATTGTGATATAGTCTTGTTCTCTTATCCTAATATAACCTAACACACATTCTTTGGATTTTAATAAAATCAGGGTGCAATCTCTAAGGACCTTTGTTGATTATGATCTTTTTTATTTCTTCAAGGCTGAAAGTATCAATGGAGCTAGAAATAGTAGTGAAACAATACCTTCCTTTAATATGGGCTCTAAATGAATCCAGTAAAAAATGTTCTGAGTCTGATATCATACCATTTTAACACACACACACACACATTCCCAGGTAGCTCAAACTCCTGCACCCACCACATCATGAATATATATTTATGCCAAAATGAGTGCTACTGAGCGTGGCAAATGTATACAACAAAAGACAGGGGTGCCCAATGCTACATCAAATTGTCAAAACATATATGGTAATAAGTATAAATACTTCAATAATAATAGTAGTTACTTGTTTTTTTAGTATAACCCTTCGGCCAAAGCGTCGGAAGCCTGCATACCAAACGTCAAGGTATAAACAAAAATGCAGGTCCTAACACTAAAACTGGGAACCCTTCCTTTTACCTCTGTATGAGGGAAAGCAACTGCAGTGAGTTATCCATTCAGCAAATTGCCAGAACCTCCCAAGTTAAAAAGGTGGGGAGGGGTGAGCTCTGGGGGGAGGTGCCACCTAAAATCAGGGTGCAATCTCTAAGGACATTTGTTGATTATGATCTTTTTTATTTCTTCAAGGCTCAAAGTATCAATGGAGCTAGAAATAGTAATGAAACAATACTGTACCTTCCTTTAATATGGGCTCCAAATGAATCCAGTAAAAAATGTGCTGAGTCTGATATCATACCATTTTAAATCTATTAAATTATTGGGCATATCCCGGCAGGTTCCATGTTCCATGGTGTTTGCTCCTGTATATCCTTGCTACAGTATAAGAACAGAAAAGGTAGTCATTTTTAAACTAAGTGCATTTCCTTTTATAAAAAAAGGTTTAGAAGTATAGGTTTGTAAATAAAAAAATAATGGTATTCCATACCTTCTAACTGGCTAGACAGAGTTGTTGAGGGTTCACAGAGACACAAGGGAAAAGGCCTTTTTCCCCTGACTCAGAAAAAATATTGTAATGAAATAATGGAAAATCCCAGCAGTTTTATGCAGCCTCAGACACTTATATTCGGTTATTTCACACAACTTGTAGATACATCTGTTTCATGAAGATTCTTAATATTTGCCTTGAAATTTGTGAATAATAGTCTTTAACATACAAAACTATCTCCAACCTAAGGCCGCGATTATAGTGGTAGCGACGGCATGCACGGCAAACCTCTTCTCTATGAGGCTGCGCATAGGGTGCGCGAGCGATGAAGCGTGACCACGCATGCGATTCTCGAGAAGACAAACAATTTCGTCTTTGCCGTTCGATGGCCAGGTCACGTGTGCGGTTCAGCCAATGAGGGAGAACCACTCCCGTGACGGCCACGCCTCCGCCACACCTCGTAGCCCAGTGCAGGTTTCGCGCGAGCAACAGGCGCACACGTGGCCTCTATAATCGCGGCCTAAAAGTGCAGCCTCACTTAGCAACTTATGAGTTTCAATAAAGTGAAACCATTCACATGTAACTTCTTTATTTTAAAATAATATGCCCCATAAACATCCCATTTACTTAAATTGAAGGTTCCTTATGATAGTGCCCATATCGGTGGTGCCCCCTCTACCTGTGGCTGACAAAGCTCGGTGCTGCCTACACTATTTCTTTTGGGTCATAGTATGATCTCAGTAGTATGATGCACCGTAAAGTGAGCAAAAACAGAAGTAGCCCAACAACCATGATATTTCATTTAAATCCTTTCAAATAGATTTTCCCAAAGTCAATTTTGACAAAGGAGAGCACAGTGAGAGCCTAGAGTCACCTCTACAGTTGCTGGAGACAAGTGAAGCTTTGAATTCCTGCAATGTCTAAAAAAATAATTTTGACAAGTGTTGAAACATTAGACCATAGGCTACTTGTCCATTAGGAAAAGTATTACGTACTTCTTGCAGTATTTTGCCAAACAAAAGAATCGCTAAAATGTTTTTGTCAAAAGTTAGGTACAAGGGTGCTTTCGAAGGCCTAGATTCTCAAAGCTCTGTTAAAAAAATAAATAACATGACATTATCTAAAACAGAAGCAGCTCCTTTTTTTTTACCATGAGTTAATGCCTTATTTGCAAACAATTATTATTATTAAAAATAAAAGCTTTAATTGGATACTGATGTATTATTTGAAAGTATACTGAAAATATGCTTGACTTGGAATTCTATTGCTACGCTAACCTTTATTCTCTCACTTCTTGCACTATATGAATTATCCCACAACACATTGCTCTGCTTTCCTCCCTGGCAGCAAAAGGGTTAAATAAGTTAAGTAAACTTTGGAAATAAAATAATAATACAAGTGCAAGGGATAGGTGTAAATTGTTTCTCACTGCTTTCTGGATTATTTGCAAATAATTGAAGATATTATCTAACAAGAAAACTTTAAGCAGCTGTGAAAAAGGTTTTGTTGAGAACAAAGGATGGTTAAATGTTTTCTGTGAACAGTCACACCTGGAGTTTGGAATAAGCACTTCACAACAGCTGGGTTTTCTTAGAAGCCTCTTGGCACATTTATTATAGTGAGGACACGAAGAACAAACCATCCTGATCAAGAGAGAGAGAGATATGTAAAAACATACAAAGCATAACACATATGTTATATTTCAATAATCCCCTTCCAACAACCACCCCTCAACAACTGGGAACTCAGAGGAATGGACTATTCCAGGACCAGGTTTATATAGTTAGAACAGGCAGCAGTTCTCTAGGACAATTACTGCTCAAATTACCACAGAAATCCGGCAAGAATAAAACCTCAAACCTTCCCCCAGGTAAATAACTCTTTTAGTGGATACTATAGTTCTTTTGAATTTAAGTTTATTTTTAAGCGTTTAGGTTCCAAAGATTGAAGAGATAATCACATAAAGACTGCTAGCCTCCCAAACGCTGCACCACTTGCTTTCACCATACACTTGCTTTTTAGTAAACGCCCATAACTCTTTCCCTGCCAGACTCGCAGAGCATCTCACCTTAATTCCTTCCCTGCACAACTTGCATGACATCTCCGTTAACACAGTTAATGCTAAATAAGTGGCAACTTTGGCCCTGTCACATTCTTATCAAATGATCAAGGTACTAACAAAGCAGTGTGTTGCAGTCCCTCCTAAAAATTGAAGCTCCAGTACAAAGTTAAACGGTGTATGACTAGGCATCCTCAACTAGAGTTACCAATTTTTATACAAGAGAAGGAAATAGTCTCATGATTATTGATGACATTCACTAGGAAAAAGGATCTCTCTTGGGTTGATATAGTGATGGTGGGACGTTAGAGCCATATTTCCTAAGGTCATCACAAAGTCTCAGATCAGATTAAAAAAAACGTTACTTCAGCATATTAGGCAAAACTACAAGAAGTTCAATTATCGCAGAGAGAGAATGAAAAAGGTACTGTCGTCTCTGTTCCTTTAGGAGACTTTGGCCAAAATGTACTAACCAGTCTTCTGCTAAAGATACCTTTGCGATGCCGGAATACACCTTTATAGCACATTCAGTTGTGTACTTGAATGTGCTATACAGCGTCTCCCAGCACCAGAAGTTGTCATATAGAATAGCACCACTTAGTAAATATGGGCTTTTTTTCTTGACTGAACTTCAGTCTTTACTTCCACCTCAAAAACAAAGAGGGCACAAAAAATAGCATAAAATCCTTTCTGAATGAAAATATAAAAACATCATAATAGTTTGCACTCCCAGATTAAAAGAGATACAATTGCCTGCTAACTGGAGTGAATGCTCACACTGAAACATGGCTGCTCACTTTCTCTGTCATGCTCCTGTACCTCGGATCGCTATGGGTACCGTGTCAAAACAGGAGCCTGGAACTTTCACTGTTGGTTGAATCCCAAGCCCCTCGGAAGATGGCCTGGCAAGTGGGCGACTTCTAAGGCTGCGGCCCCGCTGCATGCGCTGCACGCGCGCCTGTGAGGCTGGTGACGCGTGCAGCCGTATTCCCCGGTCTGCAGAGAGCTGCAGGGGGGGGGTGATGGGGGAGTGACAGGGGCACGGCCGTGACGTCACCCGGCAGGTTCGCCCTCATTGGCTGAACCGCCGGGGGGGGCGTGGCCTAGCGCTCCGTCACGACTCCTGATCTCAATGTTCTTGAGAGCAGGAGTTTGTCTGTGCAGCGTGGCAGCTCCCCCTCGCAGCGGGCCCGGCCCCATTGTGGGGCGGCACTTGTCCCTGCAGCATCCGCCACAGCTGCACTGCGTAGCCAGCGGGGTCCTGACCTAAGGGGATGCTAGCGGCATCCCGCACTCTGAAGGTTTTGATGGAGTGACGGCCCTCATGACCACAATCTCCCAGAACCCGGAAGTGTTTCTCACTGGGTAGAGGAGGATAAGAGAGATGCGGCCGATGCCTGCTCTCTCTGAGTTACAAGTTTCAAGCTTTCTCCAATGTGGCTTCGTCAGGGTTGGAATGTTTCAGTATTGAATCATGTCTTTATATACCTGATCCGATTGGTTCAAAGTCTCAATTAGTTTAACAATCTGAATGTTAATTAAGTATGGAAGAAAGGAGACACGAGCACTGAGGTAAGTAAAATGACAGATTTATGTAATTAAAAAAAGAGCAGACTATCCAAACTTACAATTCAGAAAACATCGGCACATTCACAACCGCATAGCCAAGTGCAAATCTCGGGTATCAGTTAAAGTAGCATCTGGCATGCAAGGATGCCACAGCAACTGCATACAGTGCACAAAGCTTAGCCAGCAAAACAGGAAATTATGTCACAGAGAAGGTTCAATCAATCCCAACGTGTTTTGCACGGTAGGTGCTCCATCAGGGAAGAGCCAAATGACGCCTCTCACGTGTTAATTAAGTGTAAGGACTCAGGCTGGTATCAGTGGTTTCAATATACAGTCTTTCTCGGGGAATTAGTGTGTTAGCAAATAACACTAATATTCATGTGTACAAATGCAGCGGCCGTTATTTTAAGGAATCACGGCGCCGTTTTCGTGTGCGCTGCTGTACTCCACGCGGCATGAATGTGGCCAATCACCCCAGACACACGTGTTTATCGTGGTTGCTTTGTTTGAATTTTATGGATTGTGTGCAATTATATGCAATGAAATGAATGAATTGTAATGTGTACCGTACTGTGCTACTGTGCTACTGTGTCAATTTCAGGTGTTTAAAAGCCAGAACACTAAAATGCCATTTTATGTACTCGACTGCACTCGCGTCTTCAGGCAGTACAGTTGGAAGAAATCCCGCGCCATGACATGGGTATTCCAAGGTATACACGTGTGATTCCTTAAAATAACGGCCGCTGCATCTGTATATACAGAAAAACCTATATGAAAGTATAGATAGTGTACCAAATGCCCCAAATGGGCTTTTTAGAATTTAAAACAAACAATTGTATTAGTAAATATGTAAAAGTTTTCTTTCAAATTATCAATATTAAGATAGCTGGGGGTAAAGGTCTTGCCAGATAATACAACGTAAACATCATCTGTTGGTGGTATATGCCCTCATTTCTTTCAGGGTTAACATATAATTTAAAAATAACTATTACTTTTAAAAATAAAAATGTGATAGGTGATTCTTATTAAAGCTACATTTATGTAACATGCTTTTCCCCCTTCATTGTGAAAAGGTATCCATAGACTGCAAATCTCTAATCCCAAACGGAGTTCTCCAAACACATTTTTAATTTTAAATCATTTATTCTTCACACTTTGAGTTGAAAAAACAACCAAGTAAAATCGAAAATATATATAAAAAAGAGAAGACATTTTTGTTTTAATAAATATAAAACCATATGTTTAAAATATGGAGAGCTGTGTGTTGTAAAGTAAATTTTAGTACAATTTTAAAATGATAAATAAAAGGCCACTTGGTCTAGATCCCGATTCAGACCTCCACGGTTTTAAGTATGCAGTTTAAAAATCCAATAGGCTTCCTGTTTGCGTAATTGAGAATACCAATATCCCCTTTGTGAACTAGGTTTTATATGTTCAATTTCAATGATTGAGATTTTTTTGGGGGGGGGGGTTCTTTTAGAAGTGCCTGGAGGTTCCATGTCCTGCAAACCCTTTTTTCCTGTTCCTCCTATGCTCCAAAAACCATTTTTCGTAATGGTCTTTTTGTGCGGCCTATATATTGTAACCCACACATAGAGGTCAGAATATATGTCACATACACAGTTTTGAAATTGATAAATTATTTTATGGGGAACAGTTTATTGGTTATTTTCAAAGGGATCTCTTTATTTTATTTTTTTATAATTTGAGAACATGTTATACAGTACTGTATAAACCTCCCAGTAAGCTCCACGGTAAACTGGGAGGTGCCCTTAATCTCAAAGCAGTTTAGTAGACATTATTAGCAGACACAGGTTGTGTACTGTAGTAACACCTTTCTCCTGCAGTCTGCAGTATAGCAACCTGGTATATTAATCCAGTGCAATTGGACCTAAGAAGTTAGCTCTGCATGTACAGGTACACTGGAAACCTAGAGCCGGCCTCATATAGAGGCAGTCTGCATATTAAGGAAAGGGTATTTTTCCCTTTCAGAAGAGCTTTCATAAGATAAGATGACCTGCCTTCTGTTCCACATCTCCCTTCATAGTGCATCTGCAGAATACACCAACCTCTCATTTAAAACCATATAAAGGCTACCCATTCAGCTTCTGTGGAAACATTCCCTGCATATTCAGAAAGTCACACTAAGTTTGGGACAATTGACAACATTATCTCCATTAGTCTAAAGCACTGTCTCCCTATTGACAGTTAAACATACTCAACAGGTTGTCAAAATTGAGTTTGTGTTATGTCTACCCCTGCTGTTCTGTAATACAGTACATGCTAAGAATGAACAGAAGTGTTCTAATTAATTAGGGGCACTAGACATCTGTATTTATAGGACACTTGCTGTAATTAATATTTTTGTCTTCATTCTTTAAATACAACTATAGATGACTGGAAATGTGTAGTCATGCTTAACATTCCTTTCAATTGCAGCACATTAATTGCGAGAATCCAGAACATGAGCTTCTGCTTTAAAATAAATGTTCTTTAGATGTTCATGAAAATAAACTTGAGTAGTTTTGTGGAAAAGGAGATCAAAGCAGTGCAAACTCTCTCAAAAGCACATTCCTTGCAGGAAATGTAAAATCTTTGCATACTACTGGGGAGGTTAATCTGCTGCCAGCCTGCTACAGTACATGCCAGGACAACAGAATGGTTGGAATAATGGCTTTTCTCCTACCAACCTCCCATGTGTGTTCCTGGACCCTAATAGAAAATTGCTGCGCATGCCTTTGATGTGCTTTTGGAAGGAACAGCACAGTTTTGGAAACCCTGACAGTTTCTGCCTGCAGAAGAGGGCACAGAAGTTGGATTGTGCAGGATGCTCCTTGCATGGCTGGTATCCAGCTTCCAGCATGATGCCATGGGAATTAGTTCATTCTCTCTCTCTTCTGCAAAATAATAATCATGTATTACTTACTGCTGCTATTATTGAGCTGTTTCACTGAATTGTAGTGTGGTTCAAGTGCGTTTTGGATTAAGTGTGGAGTTATAACCAGGAACTGAACAGTTTATTGTCTTCTGGGTGCTCGGGTTCGGCACACTGCAGAATGGGTAGACAAATTGTTGGGATTGACATGTTGGCACCAAAGACAAAGTTAAAGTCTACACTGCAAGCATACGCCAGCAAGAACCTCCAAGGTAGTATTTCCAAAAATACTACCAGTGCCAATTGCAACCCCTAGGGGGGCAGTTGAACATTAGGGAGGTTAATGCATCGCTAAGAAAGTGGTGTAGGAAGGGGGTCTTTGGGTTTTTAGAGCACTACGAGTGCCATCTTTATTTTGAAAGACTTTTTAAACTTAGGAGGGGGAGGGACAAGCAAGAGGGTCATGGGGGTGAGTGGGGGGGGGGAGTGGAAGTTTGGCAAGCAGGGAAGCACCCATATTAAATACAGATGACACTAATAAAAAGGCAGCCGTGGATAAGATAACAATAGCACAGACTCGTAAAACCCTTAAGTGCATACTTGCTAATACAAGAAGCCTGACAGATAAAATGGGAGAGCTTCAATTAATAGCTAGAAGGGAGCAGTCTGATATCATAGGCATTACTGAAACACAGTGGGATGAAACTCATGACTGGGCAGTTAATTTAGTATTCCTTTTTTCGGTGTGATCGAACAAATAGAAGAGGTGATGGAGTATGTTTATATTGAATGTTAAACCGGATTTTAAAACTATTATAAGGGAATATGTTTATGAAGGGATTAATGAAAATGTAGATACTTTGTGACTAGACATTAGTAGGGGAGGAAAATGTACAAAAAATATATATATTTGTAGTGATGTGGAATAACCCACCAAATATTTGTGAGATTGAGGAAGCCAAAATACTTTTGTAAATGGAGAAGGTAGCAAAACTAGGTCAGGATTTCATAACGGGAGATTATCCAGGCATAAACTGGAGCAATGAAATTAGCATTTGGCGGTGCTAAAATACAATTAGATGCAGAGGTCGTTATGAGAACATTTCACAGAGCCGTTTTCATTAACTCTGCTGTATTCTACGCGGCATTCACTCGTTATTCTTCAGTGAACGTTGCAGTGAATGCCGCCAATCACAGGAGTCACACCTTTGTTTACCGTTGTTGATTTATTTGAATTACCTGGATTCTGATTTCTTTGTGTGCAGTTCTTCGCGTATCCGCCAGATGGCAGATAGTGCAAAAATTAATTCCCTTTGCACTACAGTATCCAGTGGCTAGTACAATTACTACACAGTACCGTACTGTAGCAATTTGCAGGTGTTTAAAAACCAGATATAAACCAAGTCTACTACAGTGACCAACCTTGGTCGCTGAAGACGTTATTAAATTTAGGCATTTCAGAATTAAAAGCTCTAAAACACAATGCTGTGGGCTTTTTTTCTACATTGTTATCTTGCTCAATTGCTGAATGGACACCATGTCAACCCCGTACATGTATGCCAAACCTGACTAAAGTTATGCATATTTAATATTTTCTGCAATTAATGCTGGAAAAGATAAGAAGGCGACCTTATCAGAAATATATGAAGATTTCATTTCGAACTATGATTTTTTTCAAATTTTCACCGAAAGTTTGTGGGTGGAAGCATTCGGTAAGGCAAACATTAAGTAATGAGCAATGCTTTTTTTGCACTTCACCTCCTCCGGGCAATAGAAGAGGGTATTGGTCTGTGATCCCACATTTTGACAGTATGTTTGCTCATGGCAACTATAAAAGGAGAAAGTTCGGGTTTAATCCATTAAAGATTCATCTTTCCCGATCCAGCAATGTACCAGCACCAGCTTACCAATACTATTGCAATAACGGTATGACCGTCAGTGAAAACTTGGTGAACTGCAATCCTTGCTACCTGGCTAGCCAGATTTCCAGCCGGATTTCCAATACCGTAAATATTAGCATTAGCGTAATTTTTTTTCCGGAAAAAAAAACTTTGACATCTAGCGTCAATAGATAACGATGAAGTTCGATGGAACTCTAATATAATTTTTTTAAAACAGTGCTTTTTTTACTTTTATACAGTCAGTATTACCAGCTTCATGCTTTTAAAACTTTGCTATGCTATTATTTTGGACAACACACCATGCACTGTACAGTACTGTATGGGATCGATTCAATTACATCATAACCTGTACTAAAATTTCACAAAGAGAAGTTTCTTGCTTTTATTCCACTTCCTGGTTAAGTTAAAAAAAACTATTTTATGCATGTTGTTCATATTTAATCAATTGTAACAGACCAATTCAGTTAGTTCCACGCAAATGCGTATTATGATTCAGACTTAGAAAATTAGAAATCCAACGGAAAAACAACATTTTAAAGGGACATTTTTTTCTTGAGTAGAGAAGGCAAGAATAGATGTGAGCTTTATACCAAACCTTATACAGTATGATGCTATGTTTTCATATTCCATAAATTTTTGCATTACTATAATCACAACCGTTTTATTTTATCAATGATGTTGCATTTTGCAGTATAATTAGACTGTATAATTAGACTTGCATGTGTAATTCATTATGCAAAAAAAAAATACAAAAGTAAATATTAATAGCTTTTATTCTATATTATTTATTATTCAATACTGTACAGTACGTTCAACTTTTGCTAGGCTTGCTCTGCTTCTCATACTGTTTGTCGAAATATTACACTCACACAAACTCTGTGAGTGTTAACTCTTTATTAAATTTTTAAACAGTTCCAAGTATTCAAGGACGCACACACATTAGACAAAGACAGACTAATTTAATTTCAAAAGGCATTTGAGTCGTTATTCTTACCTCCACCGGGCCATGAGATCTTACTTAAAAACAAAGACATTATCTTTGAGCCTTGGGTTCTTGGCTGAGTTTGACACGCATGCACATCACAGCATTACATCCGGAGCATTGCACCTCCCCCCTCTCACAAAGCAAAATGCATTCAACTGCTTATCGACACCTCCCCCGGGTGATTCATTATTTTTCAGATTTGATTTTGGCCTGTGGAACAACTCATCCCTGTGACCAGTTTTACACGCATGTGCACGGTTGATAAGTCCTTCATGGGGATTTGGCCAAAATGACCACTGCGAATGTGGATTTCAAGTCTGAAAAAATAATAAGTCATACTGTACCTTTTTTTCTTTCTTCTTTTCTCAACAAGGGCTTAATAAGAGTGATTTTAAGAAAACATTGTGATGCATGTTTTAAATATTTTTTCGATTTTTACATTCTTAGAGTCAATTACTTTTTATTTCTATACAGTACGAGGTGGCATACTCCAAAAAACAATTTTAGGGGAGGGGGGGGGGGCTATACTATTTAAACCTTCACCTTTTTCTAGGCTTGATCTGCTTTGCATATGGTTTATGGAAATATCTCAAACACACACCCATGGTATTTATGTACTGTTGTGAGAACTTTTTTTGTAAAACTGTTCAAATTATTTCTTTGTAGTACAGTATACAGGGATGTACAAACTTATTGTACAGAGGGCATAATAACAGTCAATATTTTGTCATAATCCCCCCTCTTTCGATTACAAAAGAACTACAGAATGCAATGCAGCCTGAAAAAGAATGAGAATGTGTGAATGTCCTATATCGCTCTGGGGGAGGTGTCGATAAGCAGTTGAATGCATTTTGCTTTGTGAGGGGGGGAAGGTGCAACTAATGTTGTCAGTCCAGGTGTGCAGGATTACACTGTATACTGTACTACAAAGAAAAAATTTGAACAGTTTTACAATAAAAGTTCTCACAACAGTACATAAATACCATGGAGTATGCCACCTCGTACTGTATAGAAATAAAAAGTAATTGATTTTAAGAATGTAAAAATATTAAAAACATGCATCATATAATGTTTTCTTAAAATCACTCTTTTATTAAGCCCTATAACCACAGTTTAATAGGTAAGACAGTACACACATGTCTAATACAAATGTACTGTACATACTGTATAATATATTAAAAGTGGAGTGAGCGCAGACATAAAATGGTTAAAATTGATATTTTACCTGGACTACTGTATACTTACTGTACCTGTACTAACCTTACTACAGTACAGTAAAGTAGCTTACTACATTCCAGTGGCACTCCCATTACACTGTAAAAGAACGGGCAACACGCTGGCAATATCGTCGATATAATTATTGCATTCTTGTACTGTGAGTATGTCGCTCCAGAAACGTATTCTTCCTTGTGTTAATTCCTCCTTTTTGGATGGTTTAACAACCTTTCTTATATAATCCTTCAGCTCATGACACACCAGTTAAATGGGATTCAAATCTGGTGATCTGGGAGGGGGGAAAAAGCCAAATTAGTTGCAGAGATATAAACAGTTTAAAACAATGAGAAACGATTACTGTACAGTACACTGGAGAACTTACTCCTTTGGCATCTTAACCCAGTTGATACCGCTGGCAAGAATATAGGTACTAGAGGCGGTATGTTTAGGGTCATTGTCCTGGAAGAAACGGTGACCACCAGATGGGAAATCATACATAATGTATTCAACAATCTGGGTGACTATTTGTTCTTGGAAAAATACTTTATCCATGATTCCTGGAACAATAGAAGAAAAATTTAACATTAGGGTACAAAATACACTAGAGTTGTACACTGAATAAGGCTACAGCATGTGACTTTGTGCATTATTTTACCTTCAAAGATGATTATGCATCCTGGTTCACGTCTAGAGATCGCACCACACACATGCATCTTCAGTGGGTGCTTGGGCCGAGGCTTCAAAGATAATTGTCCTTTTTTGTGGAATGCAAAAGTGGCAAATTTCTCAAGAGCTACAGTCTCGTCAGAAAAGATGACATCCTGAAAAGTCGCACCACTTTCGATCCATGCCCGTTCGTGCTCCACTCTCTTCACCTTGTTGACATCCCTTATCATTGGTTACGCTCTGTAATGAGAAGGAATAATTTTACAGGTACAGTAAAACCACACGTGTACCTACTGTACAGTACAGTAGTGTACTGTACAACACTTTACCTGTAATGTCCTAACTATGGCACAGCACTCTGCATGCAGTACTATTGCAATATACAGAACTTTATTACTATACTGTACTGTAAAGTATTTGCTGGGGGTAATACTACTGTATACTGTACTTTATTTAGTACTGTATACAATATACTGTACAGTACTGTACTTTGTTACAGTAAAACACTTACTTTACACGTCCATATTTCCATCCCAATTGGCGTCTCATGAACCTGATGCTGGTCTCAGATGCAGTGATACTTTGACCTTTCTCTAGAAAAGTCTTGACTGTTGCTGCCAGCGCTCATCATTTGCCTCGCTGATTTTGTCCACCAGACGCTTTGTCGCCCTACAGTGTAAAGGAAAATAGACCAATTTCATACAGTAGGGCTAAAATTAAGTCAACACAAATACATGACATACTGTACATTATAGACTAAAGCTCTAAAATTCCAGGCATTATTGAAATCCCTGCTCTCTGATTGGTTAGAATTCAGGGCATTATTCATTCAGTAATGCCCGGAATTTTTGGCAATTTGCCAATTCACCTTTGCAAGGGGAGCACGCTAAAAATTTGAAATAAAAAACTGCCCAATATAAAAATGCTAACGGTAAATACCTCTCCTCTTACACAGCATGGCAACATACTGTATGCAGGCTCTCTTTCACAGCTGCTACAGTAGTGCTGTCAGAAGCTGGCGGGTCCCAAATAGTAACTTTGTTACTTGCAACAAAGTAATATTTCTTCCAGAATTTGTATAGCTTCTGCTAAGGTAATTTTTATTTGGCTTTTATTTAGTGCATCAGCCTAGTTCCGATTTATATATCTATACAAAAGTATCTATTTTATGAAAAAAGCCTATAATAGTAATAATCCCAGACGAACAGGCTCGTATATATAAAGTACTATATACAGAATTCTACAATAATTGCAAGGAAAAAAAGTAAACACACAAATGCATTTTGATAGGCAAGAAGCTTATACAAGTAATACAGTAGTTACATACAGTAATGAAAACAAAAATACTTACTCTGTTGTGACTGTGGGACTCCGCTTTACACCTTTTGCCTTACCATGGGCATGATAGCTTACAGTGACAAAATGACTGAGTCGCTGATTGACCTAACTGTGCTTGAACAGGGATAATCTTAATACCTGACCTGTTGGGGTTCCCTAGGGACTGGAGTTGGGAAACACTGCTCTAAGGAGCCTATTCTAGTAACCTCGATAACCCACTTAAGGCCTTTTCAGCAAAAATGAATATTGCTATTTAGAAAGCCTCAATAAGTGGACGATAAAGGCATGAATCTCCACTTTTTCCTGCCGTCCAAAACACATCGCTTGGTGAGCGGCAATAAGCCATTTATCGGCAGGTTTTGAAACTTGTGCAATTCTAGTAGTCTCGATTAGCTTATCGAGGCTAATCGTGGCTCTAGAATGGCGATTTTCTCCCCAAATCCTCACGCCATATCCTTTTTACTCATGGAACATATAAAATGGAACAAGAACCAATGGGATTGTCTTCAATCTCATTGGCTGTAATACCATGTGATATCAGCCATGTGGTTTTAAAGATGTGATGTACCTCCCTTGGAGATAACGTCCCATCCTTAAAAAAACAGCATCCAATCGGATTGGAGCTGTACTATTTGACCCTAAAATGTGACGTCACAGGACCTATATAAGGCTTGTACGTCTCATTTTAGTGGAAGATCTCGACGTGGCAACATCCATTTTGGATTTACCATGCGGTTTTGGATTGAAAGATAGAAGATTAAAGAAAAGAAGAAAATAATGACAGATGAAGATAGGAGAAAGAACATGGAAGAAAGAAGATTTTGGTACCTGATGATGTTCTTCAAGGTGGATGGAGACGGATTGCGGGTGATGATGTCGCAGGTTGAGAGTTTCATGATACGCCGGGATTCAGAGGGTGAAGACTTCTAAAGGTAATGAAGCTGTTTTAATAAATAAAAATGTTTATACGGGTGTACGTGAGCAGGGGGTCTCCGGAGCACAGCCGCATTGATTTGAGATCCGGGGACCCCCTGCTTCCCCGAGATACAGGCCCCGATATGGGGTGCTGGTATCTCCTATGCATTTAAATCCCACAGTCACGTGACACAAGACATTTAAACACATTGGAGATACTGGCTCTCCATAAGAAGGCCTGTATCTTGGGAACCAGGGGGTCCCTGGACCTGAAATCAACGCGGTTCTGCTCTGGAGACCCCCTACTTACGTACACTAGTATTACATTTTTTATTATGGGAGAAGGTTCAGTGAGTAAAGACACTGACTGGCACTGAGTTTGAAGCGGGGGAACCTGGTTCAATTCCCGGTGTCGGCTCCTTGTGACCTTGGGCACAAGGTAAGGCACCAAAAAATAGATTATAAGCTCCATGGGCAGGGCCCTGTGCCTGCAAAATGTCTTTGTAAAGCGCTACAAAAAACTAGCAGCGCTATACAAGAACATGCTATTATTATTATTATTAATAAAAAAAGATATGCGCAGGGAGAGGTAGCTCTCTCTGTGCAGCTCTCTCTGCAGCTGGGCCAGATTACTGCAGATCACCGGGTGAGCCCTTTAGAGAGAGGCGAACATCACGTCGCTGGCTCCTCTCCAGTTTTTTGCATTTTGCTATCGCAGGTATTCGAGGCTTTCTGAATCCTGTGATAGCAACGCTCAAAAAACTGGCGGGATAACCGATCCAGCCATTCTTTTTATGAAGGCTACTAGAATAGGCCCCTAAATGTTATTGCACCACAAAAGGGCGAAACTGTAGCATGGCTCAGCTCTAATTCATGTGCATGGGAGTAAATAGCTTCCAAAGTTTTGCAACAGTTTGGGGATCAGGGCCTCTATAGGGCCCTGCTAAAAACAGTAATAGACCATGTTCCAAAATACCTTTTTGGACTAGCAAACCTATATTAATTTGCTTACATGTACCCATGTTCTCTGTAAATATTTTTGGTTATATGAACTTCTTTTTCAGGATCATCATACAGATGCCGTTTGTCTGTGGAGAGATAGCCGGTGCCTGTGACTGCAGATCTGTGATTGAGGAGGGGCCCACTGTGACCCTCTATCTCACGGAAGTCACAAAGGAGGGCACAGAGGATGCTCCAGCTGCACCTGCTGCAACCCCAACAGCTGCACCAGTGGCTACCCCACCTAGTGCACCCACTACTGTCCATCCTTCTGCCCCAGTAGCTGCCTATCCTGCTGCTATCCAGCCTGCACCTCGACTTCCACTCCTGCAGCACCGAGGATCCAGACCCTCTTTCAAGACATGATGATCGAATACCAACATGATCTTCTAGAATGCAGGGCAATGATTTCAGGAGGTGGGGACCCAGCTGCAAAGACTCCAAGCCTCTGCACGCCACGGGGAGGTATCTGTCCAGCTCTGTCATCAGTTTATACAGCAAAACCAACAGGTGCTGATCAACTCCATACACCAGCACAGTAGTGCTGTAATAAAAAGCCTGGGTCAGATATCCGCTTCAATTAAAAGACTGACATGGGCAATCCAGCAGGGGCTGGAGCGTAACCATATCCCCTCCAAGGTCACAGCCCTCAGTGCCTCAATTGAATCATTAGCAGGGATTTCAATAATTGGAGTCTCTCTTTCCTCCTCCTCCACCATCAGTGGACTTGCCCAGGCAGTCTACCTTGCGTCTTCACACCCTAAGGCGTGGCAGAGCACGCACCCATGGGCCCAGTGAGCAAGGCATCGCACCAGCCAAAAAGAGACACTGAATTGTATTCTTTTCAGGTTGTTCTTGTATATATTGTTAAGTACAGTTAAGTAACTGTTTGTGAATAAATTTTATTTTGACAACATTTGTCTCTGCAAGTATTGCTCTAATATGTAGGTACATTATTGTATATTCATGCTTAATACACTCAATATTACATACAATATTAGGCTACAAAACATATTCTACATTCCCTTTCATCATTACAAAACATATTCTTGTTTATCCCATGAAATAAAACACTATTTCATATGCTTTGTTTCAGCCATTTCTATGTTATTAAAACACATGTAATAACAGGGTTAAATCCTACACTCAGAACATTCATATGAGTACCACTTAAGAACTTTTCCCTGGTAGGCTGTTTGTACTGTAGCAATAATGCAATGCTCCTAAGGGTCTGGATGTGAGTAAGGCCAACTTTTGAACTCCTGATGAAGCCAATCAACTGGAGAAATGCGTTGAGTGGGAGTGTTTGAGAACCATCAGCCAGCAAACCTAAAAATCGGAAGTGACGTCCAACTGAACTTGAAGTGATGTGACGGAGATCACGGAGAAACCGACAGAAACTCCCACAGCTGGGGAGACAGTCCTTACATCGGCATCGCAGAAGGATCAGAGGCTGTGAGCTGATTGGTCACTCACAATGTCCATAAATATTGTGAACTGCTTTTAACATATGTAAAGAGTGTGAGTATGGCTTCTATAAACCTGGGACTTCAGTAGTGGGACTTTAATAGTGGGTATTTGGGTGAAACTGTGATTAAAACCTGTAAAAAGGGTTGTGGAACAAAGGCGCCGGTTGTTCCCCCATTTTACCCGCAGACCGCGTCTGGTCTGTGGATACGTGTCTGCATGTATTACCGGTGTATATTTTTCCTATGAAATATTGCATTCCCCGTCCCGCTAAGCGAAGTTTTATCATCATATCCCAAAGCCCAAGTTAGAAGGAAAAAAGATGTATTTAAAATGTGTATTCATCTCTATGTTGACAGCCCTGGTAATTCTATAAGCCAGGATGTCTGCATAGAGATGTGGGATCAAAGAGGAGGATGGAAGTCGAGATGTGTCAGGCCGTTTGTTGAGTGGGGAAGACAAGCCCCAAGGTCGGATTGGCTGTTAGCTACGAAGCGCTCTCTGATTGGTTGCCAGTCCCTCTTCCATGTTCAACATAGGACACCAAGGTCTATGTAAAGGGACTGCCCGATCCAAGAACAAGACGATCTTGGGACTTGGTCCAGTGAAGAGCTGGCGGGATTTTCAAATATGCTTTGCTCTGAAAAGCAAAGCATTCCGCACGGAGTTGCCGGAGAAGCATGGCCTAGCTGAGGACAAATTCTAGTCGCTGCCAAGTTCTGAGAATCAACAAAGATGCAGCCAGTGGGGAGAGCCAGGTATTTCTCCCGAAAAGAGTACTCTGGTGTTCCTGGACATGTTGTGGACAGGGTAAGCCTTCCTGAAGCAGGCAGGTTAATGGATGAATTAATTCATTATTGTGCTGGTTAGTGCTTGTATTAATTGCATTTGTTGGCTACTGTTTTTATTTAGTGAATTGGGGTGTTAAGGTGTTTCGGAATGTTTTTTTATTGTGTGTTTTGTGCATTAATGTATTTTGATTAGGGTGCCCATTGACTGCTGTAGTGGCATATCAGGCCCATATTATAATATGGGTATGATGTACCACAAGACTACTCAAAGGGTACAGGGTGGGTATAGTGGGTCCAGGGTGGGTGGTTAGGCCTCCTGGGTTGGTAGCGGGGCAGGGTGTGTTAACCCCTTAATTACTATAGCAGTTATTAACCGCTAAGGTGATTAAGGGGTTAGGGGCCATTAGAATGTATTTTGCTATGTTTTTTTCTGGCAACGGAGGACAGGGACCTACAGTAAGCTGACGAGGATGCCGTTCACATTGGCAGGGGTAAGTAGAATGGTTTTATTTACTTTATGCCGGCTAATGTGTTTAATAATGGGCAAATAATCTATTATCCATTTCTGGATAATAGTTATTTTGCCCATTACTGTACTGTATGTGTTTGGTGGGGGGGGGTGTATTGATTTAAATGTAGGCCATGTTTTATTTTTTACATACAGGATTGGTACCGCAGGCAGCGGGGACCCATGGGGACCACCTGAGGACCCCATACGCCCGCAGGTACCATCCGAAGACCCCGGGACGCCCACGGGTAGCACCTGAGGACCCACGGGGGACACCTGTGGGGAAGAACTGGGGGCCCCGCCCCACAGCTGTAGAGGCACCATGAACCCGCAGTGACCACCCGAGGGGCCCCAGAACCCAGTGAGAACGATCCGAGGGCTCCCAGACCCACATAGGAACCACCCAAGGGCTCCCAGACACCCGTGGACCACATTGGGGCCCGCGGGGCCCACCTGGAGGCCACAGAGTCTAGCGAGGACCACCTGGAGGCCCCCAGACACCCGTGGGTACCCCCCGGGATGCACTGTGGGGCCTGCGGACACCTGTTGGGACCACCCGGGGACCCCTGCCGGCCTGGGGTATTAATTGTGTATATAAAAAATAAATAATGGTTTTATGGGAGGCACAGGGGGTGGGATGTGTATTGGTGCTTACTAAATATTTTTTAATATACATTTTATCACGTGACGCGAGACATTTCCTTGCATAGGAAATACCGGCACCCCATAATGGGGCCTGTATCTCAGGAAGTAGTGGGTCCCCGGACCTCAAACCAGTGTGGTTCTGCTTCGGAGACCCCCTGCTTATCTACACTAGGAATAAAATGTATATTAAAAAAAACATAAATTTCGGGCGAGATTTTCTCTGGGAGAGGCGGCTCTCTCTGCAGCAGAAATGAATCGCCGGGTAAGGCCTTTTCAGAGGATCGATCCTATCACTGCCGGCAACTCGCCCGTTTTGGGAATTTTGCTATCACAGGTAATCGAGGCTTTCTGAATACCGTGATAGCAACGCTCAAAAAAAGGCGATATAAATGGGTCGCTTACTGCATAGGCCCCTTAGTGTCATTAGCAAAGATGGGAATTTTGCTTTCTATGCTAACCTCAAAGTCATTAATAAAAAAGTTAAAAAGCAGTGATCCCAGTATCGAACCTTGAGATACTCGACTCAAAACTTTGCCCAACCTACAAAGTTCCATTTATGACAACGTTCTTTTCTCCATCCTTCAACCAGTTTCTAATCCAGGTGCAAATATTTTTACAGAGGCTAATTTCCTTTATTTGTATACTTACCTCTTTGCCTTTACAAAATCTAAGTAGACAAACTACATTACCCTTGTCTAAATTCCTACTTCCTCTAAGAAACAAATAAGGTTAGTTTGGCACGACCTATCCTTCATAAATTCATGCTGACTATAACTAATAATTTTGGTATCCATTATCGCATACTAAACCTTCAAATAGCTTCTCTATTATTGATGTCTGCCTTACAGGTCTCTGTGATCATTCAATCTCAACCCTTTCAGTGTACATCTGCGTCGCCCCAAACGCGGACGCCTGATGGGCCTCCCCAAAACTGCTCCCCTCTGCACAGGACCAGCGTGCTAAGGGTTAAAATTCGCTTGTACTTTGTGGAATGGCAACCCCACCCACTGGAATGTTAATGAGCTAAGAGGACACAAAGAACTTTGTATTCGCAACTGCATTTAATCTGAAACCCGTTAGTGCACATCTGTGTTGCCTCAAACATGGACAGCCCCTTAGTGTCATTAGCAAAGATGGGAATTTTGCTTTCTATGCTAACCTCAAAGTCATTAATAAAAAAGTTAAAAAGCAGTGATCCCAGTATCGAACCTTGAGATACTCGACTCAAAACTTTGCCCAACCTACAAAGTTCCATTTATGACAACGTTCTTTTCTCCATCCTTCAACCAGTTTCTAATCCAGGTGCAAATATTTTTACAGAGGCTAATTTCCTTTATTTGTATACTTACCTCTTTGCCTTTACAAAATCTAAGTAGACAAACTGCATTACCCTTGTCTAAATTCCTACTTCCTCTAAGAAACAAATAAGGTTAGTTTGGCACGACCTATCCTTCATAAATTCATGCTGACTATAACTAATAATTTTGGTATCTATTATCGCATACTAAACCTTCAAATAGCTTCCCTATTATTGATGTCTGCCTTACAGGTCTCTGTGATCATTCAATCTGAACCCTTTCAGTGTACATCTGCGTCGCCCCAAACGCGGACGCCTGATGGGCCTCCCCAAAACTGCTCCCCTCTGCACAGGACCAGCGTGCTAAGGGTTAACATTCGCTTGTACTTTGTGGAATGGCAACCCCACCCACTGGAATGTTAATGAGCTAAGAGGACACAAAGAACTTTGTATTCGCAACTGCATTTAATCTGAAACCTTTTAGTGCACATCTGTGTTGCCTCAAACATGGACAGCCTTTGGTGCAGCCGAAGGGCAGCTAAAGGGTGTGAGCCTGTGTCGATGGGGTGCTTGAATATTAAATATAACAATGTATAGAAATTAGATATTTAAAGTACTATGCGCCGGCGAGAAGGGTAACAGTTAAGATTTTTCACATTAAGCGCATTTTTCGTTGCAATAATGTTGGCTACATCTCTATACTGTATGTTGTTAAATAATTGGATGAGGTGCAGACAAGATTCAAGAGAATGAACAACTTCAATGCAATTACCTATGTTAATACTGCTTGTTTCCTAATTGGTGTTAGGTAATTTTGTGCCATTGTCTATTACTGAGATACGAAACTCTGAAAAACAAGATGTCAGGAAGTAATTAAAGAAACCACAAAAGCAGATAAGGAACAGAAATATACATGTCTTATCTCTAGAAATGTTTCAAAATTGAAACATTTCTAGGTAAAACAGTTTTGCAAGCAAGCAATGCTGCGTCATAATATAAAATTATGTACTTTGAAGGGATTACTGATTCACAGATTTGAAAAAAACCATATAGATAAAGTCCAAAACAATTATTTAGCTATTTAAAACTAGAGAGAAATTAAGACCCTGAACGGTCTATGTTCTAGGGGTTCTCCTTGGCGCAAAATTGGCTTATGGCTTGTGTGCGATTATGTACCAACCTAAAATATCTCCATCTGCACCATAAATAATTTTTTTATTGCTATTGGTGTACAGATTTAAATGATATGCACTAAAATTGATTTCATATAATTTTTCTATATTGCCAAAATCATCTGCTAAATTCAACCTGGTGTAAACCCTAAAAAGATTCTTAATAGAGGTAGCACTGAATTAAGTTGCTCTGTATCAACACAAAAAATTAGTGCAGAATTCAGTTGCTATGTATCAGCACAGATGTTCCAAAATATATTATTTTCACAGTATGGCTATTATAAATAATATTACACTAGTAACTGATATGTAATAATACTAGCTCCAAATAAAAATTGCACATAATTCTTTCACTTTTAAATTGTATTAATCATGTATTCAACATGTTGCATCAAAAATACTTTCAATTAACGATTTCATCAAATGTATAAAGTCTTTATACATAGGATGTACATTTTTTTAAAGGTTTGTATTATGTTTTACCACTGAATTTTTGATGCCCAAAAAAAGTCAAATAATATCTTAGTACTGTACATAGGTCTTGAAGAGATGTGTGCAGAGGTACATTTAATCGAGACCGATTAGGGTGAAAAAATATTTGGGCTTTATTGCGCCGGTTCCTTTAACAAGGCAACGCATAAAAAAATACACAAAATAAAGTCCTATTCCACTTTAGAGAATAAATAAACCTGTACTCCAGCCCTTTCTAACTGGGTGGGCAGCTAAGCTGGTTACCATCCTAAAAAAATAAATAAAAATAAAATTAAAATAAATATATATTTTTTTTAATTTTATTTTTTATTTTTTATTTTATATATATATATATAAATATATATATATATATATAAATATATATTTATTTTATATATACACACACATATACACACACACACACACACACACACCAGTCCAACAAGAAAGTCTCTTATTTGTTTCTGTTGCAGCTATAGGGGAAGGCCACTTGGTTCTCCTGGGTCAGAATCCATGTGTGCTATGTCTCTGTATCCAGGTATAGAGGTCTTGTCCCCTTGTCTTGCTGTCAGCATACAGTCCTTTTGTGTGCATCAAGACATCATATTTTCCTCAGGTCAGCCCAAAATGTGAGCTAAGGAATTTCTCTCCTGTTTCTCACATCGGGCTTTTCTAAAAGTCCTAATCAGCCAGGTGTTGCCTGTGCAATTAACCAAAACACTGCTGAATTTAGAGTTAGTTTCTCTCAAACAGTGATAAGTCCCTGTTACAAGGTCCTTAAGTGTTTATGATGGAGGTAAGAAAACCAAGTAAGGATGCATGATCCACAGAACCTGAAAATGATGTGTGCTATCTGTACTCTGAATTAAAGGTGTAGGTGTTGGGTAACATAACTATAATAAAGAGGCATTCTTTAGATGTCAAAGGGGGGAAACTTGGTCAACTCTATAGCAAAAAGGTTGCACCAGATTTATCAAAGTGAAAGGTCACAGAGCATACTGTACAATGGTATTATTATTTATTTTTTTTACTTCATTTGCCCCACACTTGCAGTGACAGGTTTTGATACATAGCCCCCAAAGAATGTAAGGAAAATCAAAGGGTTTCTATACATATGCAGGCTTGTTCAGTCAGCTTCTGACTGAATTGCCAGGAGGGCTGAGTGTGTAAATTACTAATCAGGCAGACAAGCTGCAGGTGCAGCCACCTCAACAAGACACGTTCAATACAGAATCAGGCAGAATTGGCCTCCCAGCATGGGGCTTTCATCAATCAGCTGGCGTAGAGTCTCCCTTCAGAAGAGCACAGTTTATGGGTATGAATTTTGTAGTAACCTTATCACTGCCTTATAGGCATAAACATCCAGGTACACAATTTTCCCCCAAATACACACACAGAAATAGAACAAAAATATTCAAGTCCCTGGCGCAATGAAAACAGAAACAATTACGATACCTGTCCAGAGATAAGGTGTGAAAAACAGTCCTGTTAATGAAGGGGATATCCAGATACTTTATCCGATTCTGAGGAGAAAATCAAAAGAGACAGACCATTGCACAGTATTTCTCCACACTGTGGCATGCTGCACAAAACAATTGCCTACTTACAGCAATCTGGTAGGTCAAAAGCAGAAAGTGTGTGTCTTTAAATGCCTCCTCTGACTGTGTTTGCCATACAGGTGGGTCCTTTGATCTCCCATGATCTCCAACAGTTAAGTTTTACCCATAAATAGATACAAAATACTTAGAACAGTACAATTTAAAACATTTATTTTGTGCACAGACCAAAATTACACTTAGGGGCCTATTCTCTAAGCGTTCATAAGCCACTTATCGAGCACTTATTGGCCACAATGCCTGGTGATAAAAGACGTGCAACCAAATGACTTGTACCGGCGCTAATAAACACCTTAATATAATTAAGTGCAATAAACAAATGCAATACTTAAGAGGGATGTGTATCCCAGAAGAACACGCTTCTCCACCTTCCAAGGAATATGTACAGATTCCTTACATGAGTTGATCCACAGGGGGGGGGAAGGGAGCGGTATTCTCAGGAACACACCAAGAAATACAAAATATAAACACAGTGATAGTGCAATATGTTAAGACAAGCGGAGAATGGGTGAATCTTGGCTCTAATGCAATTCCTACTTACAGCATGTAAGATATAAACAGGCAGGGGTCTGACTCTGTCAGGATGACGTCGGTGTGGGGTATACACAGAGAGGGGAACTTGATAGTAGTTAACTTCATGCGGGATAATCTCAAGGTATAACAGCTCAGATTCACGTAGGATAATATGAAAGAAAGACGGACTATAGTATAGACCATAAAGTACAGATTTTTATCTCATCACGCAAGGTGCACAAACGTACTTACAATAAGTACTTGAAAGGTATTCCCGTAGCAGTTTCGTGAGACAGTAGAGGGCTTTTTGGCGATGGTGTGCTGGCTGGATAGCTTCCTTTCGCTTCCACCTCCCCGTCGCGGTATGGCGTCTGACGTCACTTCCGGCGGCACGGGGGATGACAACCGCTGCAAGTGAAGACGTGTGAGGTGTCTGCTGCCTATACCAGCGATCGGCTGAGATTCATCTCCCCCGCTCCCCACCGGTTGTCATCCCCCGTGCCGCCGGAAGTGACGTCAGACGCCATACCGCGACGGGGAGGTGGAAGCGAAGGGAAGCTATCCAGCCAGCACACCATCGCCAAAAAGCCCTCTACTGTCTCACGAAACTGCTACGGGAATACCTTTCAAGTACTTATTGTAAGTACGTTTGTGCACCTTGCGTGATGAGATAAAAATCTGTACTTTATGGTCTATACTATAGTCCGTCTTTCTTTCATATTATCCTACGTGAACCTGAGCTGTTATACCTTGAGATTATCCCGCATGAAGTTAACTACTATCAAGTTCCCCTCTCTGTGTATACCCCACACCGACGTCATCCTGACAGAGTCAGACCCCTGCCTGTTTATATCTTACATGCTGTAAGTAGGAATTGCATTAGAGCCAAGATTCACCCATTCTCCGCTTGTCTTAACATATTGCACTATCACTGTGTTTATATTTTTTATTTCTTGGTGTGTTCCTGAGAATACCGCTCCCTTCCCCCCCCCTGTGGATCAACTCATGGTGATAAAAGACTGCATGGCCAAAATTTTGAGCCTTCAAAAAAAAAAAAAAAAAAAAACATGTGACTGGCAATAAGCCACTTATCGGCCGGTTCTGAAACTCGTGCAATTCTAGTAGCCTTGATTAGCTTATCGAGGCCTATCGCAGCTCTAGAATGGCGAGTTTCTCCCAAAATCCTCACGCCAAGAAAAGTTGGAGTGAAGGTGCTGAGAACCTGCTGAGAGGCGGCGAGACAGGACTTGGAATTTTTTTGTCCCCCGGACACCGACAGGGACTACTCGAGGGCCCATGGTGTTTATTGTGGATAGCAGGGGTGGGTGAAGGGGGTGACTGGCCCTTCGTGGGTAGCGGGATGGGAAAACCCCTTCATCATTATCTTAGCGGTTAGAATCTCACTCGATTCCCGGATCCAACTCTTGGGGTGTCCTATAGCTCTGGAACCCCGATACATAGATACATTCTGTAAAGACTTTCTCCAGCAAACCCAGCCTGAAACTTACAGCTTTGAAATCTCCCGGTCCCAGCACCCCAGTAAAGGCAAAAGACAAATACATCTTTAATGTCGCATAATTTGCACACAGAAATGCATTTAGGACATCTGGGTCCATGAGCTGACACTCCAGGACCTCAACACATGGATCAGGGGTAACCAAGTGGGCTGAACCTTTATTTGTGAGCCTGGTTAACCCTTTCACCATCACAGGGAGGAATATTTAACTGTAGAAATAGAACCCCAAACAATATTTACTCTTATTAGCATCTGTTTTAACACATTGCGGTCTCTTCTCTCCCCTTTAATGCATTAACTAAACCACCAGTATGGAAATGACAGTATAAACCTTGTCTGTCTACGAGCATTGAGGCATATTTATCAAAATCTCCCAACTCCAAATTTGGGACATAATTGATAATATGCACACTTGTCAAGGAAAAACAATCCAAATAAAACCAATGATTGATTAATATGTTATACTATTATTGCCCCAGTTCACCCACTGAAGATTTTGATAAATTGAGTCTGACATGTCAACGGTTCTTTACATTTAATCGTTCCCATGCTGTTTAGAACCTAATTAATAACCAGATATCTGTGGGTTATTAGTCAGTGCAAATTCAACTCTTTCCTATGGAAGTTATTCCCAATATTAAAAGATGTATTTTATATTTCCTGAAACAATATGGGTCCCTCTGTTCTATAGGCAAATATGGTTCTATCTGTATTCATTCTTACAATGCTATCAAAAGCTACACTTATTTGTTTGTGTTCTTTCCACCTTTAATCACTTTAAATGATTATCTGTTTAAATGCCTATAGTTTATAATTTAGTAGTTTAATTTCTATTTTAATAGTATGCCTTAAAGCCATAACTGAAGAATCTCCATGGCTACCTCAATTGCTGCCCCCAATAGTTTTGCCACTGCACTTGAATGCAAAACAACATAATCCTGATTAACAGGCAAAGCTCTATAGATTGAATTTCAAGAGGTTTATACTATAAAAAGGAAAGGGACAGAAAAGATTTCTTTTAAAATCAATGATTTTTTCTCTATAGGAGTAGAGAAACTGTACATCTGTAAATAAAAGGTCATTATATTCAGCACCTTCAAATACTATCACACTTTGACCACTGTTGCTCTGTGATTTATATGATCCTTGCGCTTAACTGTTCTTTCCCTCTTTCTATCCCATATCTTTTACAAACTCATCTGCCTCTCTATTTTTTGCCTTCCTCATATTTCTCTCAATTTATTCTATCACAGTCTTTTCCTCCTTTTTCTTATCTGTTCTTTTTATATCTATCTATTCCGCTTCTTATGTATCTCTGTTGTTTGTACCTCTTTCTTCAATTACCTCTCTCCCCTTTTATCTATTTTTTACTCTTATTTTCCCTTTCCTTTCTCTGCCTCTTTTTCACTCACACGTTCCTCTTCACTATTTTCTCTTATTTTAGTATTTTTTTACCTTCAGTTTTTTTTCATAATTCTCACCATCTATTTATTTCCCTGCCTTTGGGTTTATCTTTCCTTTTGCTCTTTCCCACACTTCATTCTCTCTTGTACTCTATTTGTTGCAGACCCTGTTGCTGGACGGGAAGCGGGAGAGTATAATCAGCACACTCTTTGTATCCTCTTCGGACATAGAGAATGGACAGAGTATAACGTGCCGTGCTACTAATAAGGCTGTGCCAAGTGGAAAGGATACAACTGTAACTATCAACATCCAACGTGAGTCCAGTCGGATTATATTTGAAAGTAGGATACAAGAACAATGAATATGTTAACACTAGAGTTTCCCAAGCTATCTCTGGCCCCATAACACCAGGAGTACAAATAACTTGTGACTTTTGCAGCATCTCCAAGGATTTAGGATCACCTTATTACAGATGGATTGACTTCAAACAATGTTGATCAGAGAAGTGGTTACTGTTGGTTTGAATGGGTTGCTGGTTCTGTATTTCCGTAGCCCAAGCTTGTATCAGAATAAAACTCAGGAACATCAATGAAAACTAAGGAGGCAACAGTCACACACATAGAGGATGAATTTGAGTTGGCTAATGACACTGGAGTGATAGTGCAAACTCATTGTGCAGGCCCTAAATGGGGGTTTGCACCTCGTTAAAAAAAAAAGACCCGATTAAGAGTTGGTCAAAAATAGGTGCTAAACACTGCTTGTGGGAAGTAGTTAATCTAATCACTAGACAGGCGGAGCCGAGGCGTGCCTTTTCCCAATTTATTTAAATTAGCTCAACAGGGGCATTCACACATTAAATTGCAAGTGTTTCTTATTAGTGGCCAATTTAAAGTTGGTTTATCACCTGTTCTTAATTTAAGAACACGTCTTAACTGCACAAAACTAAACCAAATAACACTTCTTAACTATGCACCAACAGAAACAAATTTAGCTACACTATAAGACTCCACCATTTCTGCAACTTATTTTGGAAGCTATGGCTGCAATAGCTGCTTTAGCTGCTTTTTTTCCATACACAGGCGCTACTTGGTCAATGCTTGCTCTTCAGGAAAATAGACCTAGAATACTCGCTATCTATCTTAATGTCTTGTAAAGTGCATACACAGAGCAAACCCTGCTCCGATGTGTTTTTTAAAATCTCCACAGATGGAGCGAAGAATTAGTCACGGTTCGGAAAAACAACCCCTGCAGAAGAATAGAAAGAATTAAGAGTTGGAGTTTGTTTTGAGTATGTAACATTAGCAGTGACAATGAGCACTTTGACTTTGTTTAATTTGTACTTTCTTTTCTGTTCTTCTTAGCATGAGAAATCATCCACACAGGCTTCAATGACATCATTAATTACTATGGTTTACTTCCCCACTAATAGTACAGTCGATCAATGGTCATTTCAGCATCCGTTGCAGATTTCAATTCCCCGGGCTAGATGATATAATTTGATTAAGGCAACGCGTTGGTCCAACATTTTTCTCTGAACAATTTACAAAAACATTGGCTAATACTGATCTCTTAACCGGGGGGGGGGGGATGTTTGAAGTTAAGCTTGCATCTGCACAGCTATTAAACATACCCTACATAATTGAAGAAGTCGTAAAAATGGCCAGGAAGGTGATAACATGGCTAAGCATTTTCAATTTATTGGATTTCCAATTACTAAACCTGGATGCATCTACCCCATTACACTCGTACATTTCCCTGGCAGACTTGCAAAGATCATCCTCTTTAAAGTTACAATTTTCACTTAGCTCCACTTAAGGCTATTCAGGTTAGTACAGGGACTTAACCTAACGTTGTTTAGGTCATATCTAAAGGTTGGAGTAGCTCCATCCAGACCCTGAAATGAGAGAGAGAGATGTGCTCATTTTGGAGGCAGAAGTTGATGTAATGTTAAGCACATCAGTTTTATTGGTAGTTTTGGCACATATAGGTGAGTACAGTTGTAGCCAATTCACACCATGTCAGTCAGGGAAGGTGCTACCACTAGTGGTGATACCACTAGGGCGGCAAATTTGGGGGGAGTGGGTGGCAGCGGGAGAGTAGGACAATGGCAGAAGCGAACAGGGTGGCAGAAGAGGAGGATGTCAGGCAGCAATGGGAGAAGAGGACTGAGGACCACAGGAGCAGAGCAGAACAGCCGGGGAGGATAGCGCCACAGCTGTCTGACCCAGAAGTTTTTACTAACTTCTAATGCTTCTGCTACAGCACCCTCCTCCCCAGCTATCCTACTATGCTCCCGTGGTCCTAGGTCCTCTCCCTCTGCTGCCCAGCTCTGCCCCTGCCATTCTCCCAACTCTTCTCCCATTGCCACCTGGCATCCTTCTTCTCTGCCCTCTTCTCCCACCACCTGACATCCTCCTCCTCTGTCCTTTTCTCCCGCTGCAGCCCGCCATTCTCCTACGCTGTCCTGCTCCACCTCAGACCACCAAAGCCAGGTAGGTGAGAGGTGGAGGAGGGGGGAGCGGAAGAGGAGAAGGAGGGCTTGAGAAAAGAGGAGGAGGAGAGGAGAAGAGAAGGGGAGAGAGAAGGAGAGGAGAAGTAGTGGGGTGAGATAAGGAGAGGATGAGAAAGGAAGAGAAGGAGGGGGTGAGAGGAGGAGAAGGAGGGGATGAGGAAGAGGAGAATCAGGGGGTGAGGAAGAGGAGAAGCATGGGGGTGAGAGAGAAAGAGGAGAATGATGGGCTGGCAGGAGAAGAAGGGGGATGAGAGGAGGATGAGGATGGTGGTAAGTGAAGCAGAGGAGGAGGGTGAGAGGAGGAGGTGGGTGAGAGAGCAGGAGGAGGAAGAGCCTCCTCTGTCCTCTTCTCCTGCTGCCACCTGCCATTTTCATCACTGTAAATCAAAGAGTCACGAAACTGAAAGTCCAGAATTAGTGCTACACAGTTGAAGCAGAATCAATGTAATCAAAATATCTGTGCTGAATCCAGGGCCGCCAACAGAAATTGTGGGGCCCGGGACAAACATTTTAAGCAGCCCCCCGTACTCCCCGTCGTCAGTATTGCCCGTTAAGCCTGAAGGTGTGGACTTAAGAATGGGGCTTAGAACTATTTAAAAGTTTTGCCATACAGATAATATATTAGTGCTTTTACAGTGGTTCCACACCTACAATATGAAGACAGTAACGTGTATTTAACAAACAGTTTGTTGAAAACTACTCCAGCACACACAGATCTCTCCCAACAACATTGTGTAGCCATGTGTAAAATTGGTGTACATATCTCTTTCTCATGCTGGCAGTAAACCTGGTAAGTATGCAGGAATGCCAGTAGTTATCATGGAGGTTTGCCCTCACACCCTTGTGAGGTGTCATATGTCCCATAGGAAGTGACAACATGCTGTGTGTCCACGGTTAGTGACATCAGAGATGTGCCTGTTCCTAGGTGATATAAGACACAGCACTGTCTAAAGTTAGTAGAGTTCCTGTTGTTGGCTGCCTCTGTTCAGTAAGAGGCACATGGAGGTCTGCAACATTGTTGCAGTAGTCTGATGCAGAGCTGTGAGTCTGGCAGCACAAGGCAGACAGAGAAGCTGGTGAATCTCCCTTAGGGGAGAGGTGGAAGCAACTCCATTAGAAACGGAGGAACCTTTCAGAGGGAAGCAGCTGAACAATGGAGGGCTGATTACACCCCATTGTGGAGGGCAGCTGGCCCACCGTGCAATAAAGATGTTGCTGATAAAAGAAACCCTCGTGTGTAAGTGTGGAGTGATTACACAGGGGGCTGCACCACAGAGGAGTTCCTCGTCAGACTCATCCCCAAGCGGACGCCGGGATCCTGATGAGGTGGAGGCACTGCACTGGATCTAGGTAGGACTCAAACACACTACCTCAGCTGCCTGTCTGGGTTGGCAAATCCCCATACACCATCATGCGGGAGACTCAGGAGTCCTGTAGCCAACATGTGCACCACCAGACATTACACTGTAAGGGGGACTGGTTAGACCACAGGGGCCAATGTGAGATTGGGTGGGTCAGGCCAGGTTCCCAAAAACCGTTACATTTGGAAGCGCTGCTGAGATACCTGTCAACAGGACAGGCTTTAGCTAGGTCACTTGGAAACAGGGAGAAGTGTCTGCTGCCACTTTGTGCTGCGTTGGGACGGACCTAGGGGCGGTCAAGGGGGCTGATGGCGTGTGTCAGTTCGCAGGGACGACCTAGGGGCCTGAAAGTAGTTGGGGGTTTGGAGCCGGGCTATAGCTGTCCTAGTCACCGTGAGGTAGCGCTAGTTGGTAGGATGCCTAAAGGGATAGCCTGTTAACGTGGTCAGGAAACCTGGAGAGGGTCTGCGCTAGGCTAACCAAGACAGGTAGACGCCCCAAGTACTGCATGGGAGCCCCAGAGTACTCTAGCCCATTCCAGACCTCTTACCGTAGGGAGCACAGACTGGGACGAAGGAGATACAGTAGACACTGAGAGAGTGAGCCTAGCCTGAGGTAGTGCATACATGAGTCCAGCCTACATTAGGTACACAAGGTGGTGCATCAGGGCAATCTTTATTGTACCTGTATGGCAGCTGCCCCGCAGAGAGGAGCTCCATATACAATCAGAACAAACACCGCAACGCAAGATGGCGACGGCGTTGGAGTCAGTAGTAATGCTCAATCAGTCCGTTGTGTGTAAAGAGGACAGGGGACAATTGATGAAGCGGTACTACAGTCTTCATCAGAAAGACGGAGAGGAGCTATTTGAGTTCCTCCTGCGGATTGGAGCAGTCTTGTGGGAGATGCGGAGAAGGGATCATATTACGGCCACCAAAGTGGATGTGTTCTGTTGTGATCAATTTCTGAGTGGAGCAATACCTGACCATCCTGTTGTGGTCATGATGAGGTGCTCTTGGATGCGGGGTGACCCCCTTTCCTGGAAGTGGCTAGTGGAGAAGATAGAGAAACACGAAGTTACAGCTGCTGCTAATATGGATAGCAGAGCGACCCAAAATGGCGGTTCCCGCTTCCCTGGGAGACCGCGTGAGCCAGTTGCAGAAAATGCTGCAAATGCTAAAATTGCAGAAACTTGTCCGGGATTGGCGGGAAAACCTAAACCCCACCCCCGCCAGCCGAGTGACGCCGTGCAGAGCCAGAGTCACTCCTTGAAAGAGTGTGCCGCACCTCCTTTAAATTCCACCAGGGGGAGCGAGAGTTTTGAGCAGTCATCAGCCATTTCTGTTAACCAGGAGGAGGAGCCGGGACTCTAGGTCACTATGAGTCCTGCTGAAGTTCAGGCTGTCTTCAGGGAGAAGTTACTTAGTGCCTCCCATGACCAACACCCAGCTGTGGTGATGCCCCAGCCGGCGGACCACACCAGTGAAGCTGGAGATAAGGAATCACCTGCCCCGTTATCTATGGAACAGGAGAGACCACTGTGCAAAGTGTCTCCTGTAACCAGCACAACAAAGAGCGAGATAGACATTGGGGTATATCCCTATTTATTGCCAGGAGGCTCCCTGGTAGTCAAGGCGGGAGCGGACACAGCCATGCTGACGGCTGAAGCCCCGCGTGCGGCCTGCACCGAACCAGTTGATCCCAGAGAATGGGGATCGCTCCTAATGATCGCAATGGAGCCTAGAGAGAAAGGGGTCTATAACCGCGGTGAGAACCCGGAACCTCACCGTCGGTCCCCTGCGGAAGTGCCGCTACTAGCGTCGGAGTCTGCTTCATCGGACGAGGAGCAGGCAAGCCCGACATCAGTGGTGATGCGCCTACCGGCAGACCACTACAGCGGTGCTGCAAAAGAACCAGCACTTACCTGTGTCGCAGCGGAGCGGAGTCTCGAGGTGCCGAGATCGCCTGTGCGGAGACAACCGGAGCGGCGGAGTCCCACGGCCGTGGTGACTTACAGCGCGGAAGGAGGAGAAGATTCCATCCTGAGCCGACGGAGCGGTGAGATACATCCTTACTCTCCCCAGGCGCCGGTGGTGGCAACGGCGGAGGAAGGCCTAGCCCAGGCCCGAACGGAGCGGAGAGCAGAACCATCACTTCCGGCGGCGGATGTCGTTGTGGAGGAAGAGATCCCGAATGGGGATCCATCGCAAGATGGCGGAGTATCCGGTTCCGGTGATGACGTCATTTCCGGCGGAGGTAGCAGAACGACAAGAGAGAGAACCACAACGCCTCGGCGATCGGGCAGTGCTTCCCAATCACCTGTGTCAACAAAGAGCTGGCAGGCTGCGAGGAGAGCTGAGACGGGTGAGGCCCAACCAGCGGCACGTCCGCACAATGATACGGGACTATCCGAAGGCAGAGAGCGGATCGGAACCCCGCGGATGCCCATTTCCTGTTCCTATGCCCAACCCCATGCCCTAGCTAAAGCCCCTGTCCCTGTCACCTTTTCCTGTGGGTCCACATCCAGTTTGGGAGTGTCGGAAGGGTCCCAGGGAATCGGTGAGGAACGGACTGGGGAGAGACTGAACAGCTATGCCTCTGATGGTGGGTCGAGGGGTGGAGGGCAGTTGGGAAAAGTATCCGAGTCCCGATGGGTACCTAGTGTGGCTGTAGTTAAGTCTCAGGATAGCTCCAAACAAGAGAGGTGGTCTAGTCCTCTTTCATCAAGGACCTGTGGGGTATCTTCTTGGGGGGATACAGAGGAGGGGGACTCACTAGAGTGGGGGTCTGAGGAACGTAAGGAGACCCGATGGTGGGCTCCCTTATTTGAGGGATACGTGGGGTGGATGGACCGCACACGGTTCTTACTACAGAAAGAGGACGTAGTGGACTATTGGTGGGCGGTGGGGGAATTTACACCGGCCCAGAGGAAGAGGGAGATGCAGGAATGATGGTTTCAGATATGTCAGCATAATATAGAGCCTATGGGGCCTGGGATATTATCTGACCCAGTGGACACAGACGAGCCCCTGTCATGGGTGTTGCCAGGGAGGGCAGGGAACGCAGAGCTGACTAGGAGCAGCCGGGCCGAGAGGGCTATTATAGCCAAGTACAAACACTCGCATGGCCTGGAATACCCATACATCTCTGAGCCCCTCATGGAGGGAGAAATTGAGTTTAAGATGGGTTCCACTGGTGAGGATAGGGGATATGGCACTGATGAGGAGGAAGGATCAAGGGAAGAAGATTGGGATCCTGGCGGGTTACATGAGAAGTGTCACCCAGATGGTTACAGCATGGCTGCTTTAAACCCAGTGGACCATGCTATGCGCAAGCCACCTTAAGAGGGTATGGTAGTGCCACTAATGGATACTCCATCAGGGAGTAATCCTGGTTGTTATCATCTAAAGTTAGGATGTATCTGTTATATGTTATAATAAGAGATATGTACTGTAATGTGTATTGTTGTGTTTTGCAGTGCTACCTGAAGGAAGGTTCCGCAAATTTAGATCCCAGCCGGGTCGTTGGGTTCCACCAGGGGGAGAATGTAGCCATGTATAAAATTGGTGTCTCTTTGATAAAGCGCTTCTACAGCGCGAAACGCGTCAGAGTTACCCTCTGTTTTTGTAGCCCGGTCTACCAATGCCATAAATTAAAGCATTTTTTAATTTTCAAGCAGCCTCCAGCCCTTTCATTTTTTCTGCAGTGCTCCACCACTTTCTTCTCTACTTGGATAAAATTGGTGTACATATCTCTTTCTCATGCTGGCAGTAAACCTGGTAAGTATGCAGGAATGCCAGTAGTTATCATGGAGGTTTGCCCTCACACCCTGGTGAGGTGTCATATGTCCCATAGGAAGTGACAACATGCTGTGTGTCCACGGTTAGTGACATCAGAGATGTGCCTGTTCCTAGGTGATATAAGACACAGCACTGTCTAAAGTTAGTAGAGTTCCTATTGTTGGCTGCCTCTATTCAGTAAGAGGCACATGGAGGTCTGCAACATTGTTGCAGTAGTCTGATGCAGAGCTGTGAGTCTGGCAGCACAAGGCAGACAGAGAAGCTGGTTAATCTCCCTTAGGGGAGAGGTGGAAGCAACTCCATTAGAAACGGAGGAACCTTTCAGCGGGAAGCAGCTGAACAATGGAGGGCTGATTACACCCCATTGTGGAGGGCAGCTGGCCCACCGTGCAATAAAGATGTTGCTGATAAAAGAAACCCTCGTGTGTAAGTGTGGAGTGATTACACAGGGGGCTGCACCACAGAGGAGTTCCTCGTCAGACTCATCCCCAAGCGGACACCGGGATCCTGATGAGGTGGAGGTGCTGCACTGGATCTAGGTAGGACTCAAGCACACTACCTCAGCTGCCTGTCTGGGTTGGCAAATCCCCATACACCATCATGCGGGAGACTCAGGAGTCCTGTAGCCAACAGGTGCACCACCAGACATCACACTGTAATGGGGACTGGTTAGACCACAGGGGCCAATGTGAGATTGGGTGGGTCAGGCCAGGTTCAGAAAAACCGTTACAATTGTAATACATTTTCAGCCAACTATTTGGAGCCACATGCCACTACTAAATAATACTGTTATTATTATTGACAAATCTTGAATTAACCCTAAAGGTTAAAAGATAAAGCATGAAGTGGAACAATGAATGTAGGAGAACACATTTATGCTAAACAATGTAAGAAAAGCTCTTAAGTCCCTATTAATTTAAATGTTTATGTTATATTTAGGCTTTGATAGTAGAAAGGACAGAGTGAGATATTGGGTATGCAAATTAAAAAGAGTGGTAATTTTTACCGGCCAGTACCTTAATAGTGTATTACTTAATTTTTAACTACTACTATATAAGACATCAGAAAACCCAGTGATTTAAGGAATCTGTCTATGTACTGTACAGTCGCAATGTCACTTTAAGTCTGTTCTCTCACTCTGCAGGACGAAAAGTAACATAGAGACAGTATCGGCACAGGGCCTATTAAGTCTGTCCCTGTCACTGCAGGGTGACATGTAGCATGGAACTGAAGGGATCTGTGGACCATTAACTCTGTCCCACTCACCACAGGATCATATAGTGGCACAAAGCAGAAGGGACCTCTGGCCAATTAACTTGGTCCCTCTCACTACTGGGTGACCTAGTAACTGACAGATAGAAGTGCCCTACATGCCTTCCTTATCTCTTTCTAAATACTCTGAAAATTCTTCCCAGCATTGAATGGGTAGCAAAATAAATAATTCTCGAATTCTCTTTCTCTGCATGCCTTTTCAAAACCGATATTGAACAATAGTATTTATAGCTGCCTATTTCACTAATAATTGACGGCACAGGAATTATCAGGCATTAAATACTGTAGCATCTTCTTTTCGGGAGATACTAATTGGATGGATGAAAGACACAACAGCTATCGGAAGTCTTTGAAATGAGATTTCGAATAAAGATCTCGCTCGCTCTGAATTGCTTACGTGGAAAAGCAATTAAAAATGCTATTAATGCCTACAAACTGCATCTGGAACGGAAGTACACACATTGGAAAATAATTATACTTAACCCCTTTGTCTCTAGCAGTTTGTAAGCCACATAAAGCATACAACTTAGTGCAGGGACTTTGGGGCATTAAGGAAGGGGGAATTAATTTATGTGTACCCTACAGCGCTCCACTAACAATAAAACAGATCGTCACAGGCTATAATGATCAGATGGACAGTGCTTCTTGAAAGTGGATCTTAGCTTATAATGGGTTATATTTTCCCTGGAGCAGTTGGATACTGACACTTTGCTGAAACAGGGAGACTTACCATTGTACTGTGGGCCTCAATTATATTGCCTGATTCTCTTTGCTCTAAAGCTTTAGGCTGCTGTATTAATCAGCTTGCATAGCGAAGCTTAAATGAAAAGAATACAGAACCAGCAACAGATTCAGGAAAAACAGACTTCTTTGGACTTGTCTGACTCATCAGAAAAAAAAACCTGACATGCTTAAAAAGGAACCCTTGCTAAAAAATGACGTTCTGATCCGAGATCTATTTGTCTTTTGAAGTGAAACTTCTATAGTGGCACCTAGTCAATTTTGATGGAACAAGACTCCTTCATGGAGACGAAAATGTGAAACGTAAATGATATTACGCTCCTAACGTCCGCCGCTCTCCCCACACGCTCGCTGACATATGCCGCGCATGCGCAGTAGTGATGGCGCCGCTGACGGGTGCCACGCATGCGCAGAAGCGGCTGGCATCGCTCAGTTCTCCTGCGCGCATGCGCAGAGGCTTCCGGAGCTCGGCAGTGCGTCGCGCATGGGCAGCAGAGGAGAAGAGGACACGGAGCGCAGACCACCCACCCACACCCCCTGTGTCACACACCCTGTCACACACACTGTCACACACACTGTCACTCACAAATACACACACACACAGACATACACTTTCAACACTGTCACACACACACACAGACACACAGACACTCATATTCACACACACATACACGTTGCTGACAACACACTAAGAAGTTTCACTTACTATGCGCGTGCACAGCACACACAGCTTTTTTTTGTGGAATAGGAGACCAATACATCAGCAAACCTTTAGTTACTATCTGAGATACAGCAAGCGTCCTATGAATAGTATGACCCAGAGCAGCCCTGCTGCTGCTGCATGTTAGAGGCATGAGTGCTTACAGAGTTTAGGATTTTATGCTGAAATATTTTAATTGCTTTAATGTGTCCCATGTTTCTAGACCCGCCATTGGTCAATCTTACAGTGGAGCCACAGCCTGTCCTAGAGGATAGCATGGTGAAGTTTCACTGCTCAGCTAAGGCAAATCCTGAAGTCATGCAATACCGGTAAGAGCTGTCATCTTTACTGTGTGTAAATACTGTATTCAGATTTAGGGAATCAGTACTCACTTATAGACTACTTACTGTATTAGAGTATTACAAAACATAGCAATAAAGAGCTAGAAAGACAAAAGCACATCACCACTGTCACAAAGAGCTTACAGTCTAACAACCTCATTCCCCAAACTATGTACTGTAAGTAGTTTTGGTCATACTACAACTATTCACTTTAGCAAATATGGCAATACATTTGATAAATCACACGTACTCTAGTTTTATTACCCCATTGTTGCCACTGGGGCTTACAATAGTGCTCATTGCAAACAATAATTTGCAGACTCCTTTGGCAATTTGAGATGTGCAAAATATTTGCTGAAATTGGCAAACCCGAAAAAATGTGTCCCCATTAGTTCGTGAAAAATGTTGCACATTTTTTAAAAGTTCACCCCCAACAAAATCACCATGCATTTAAAATCAATGTGAAGGTCACGTGACCCTTTATATACTGCCAGTTTTTTTTGTTAAATTCTGTTGAAAAATTGTGAAAATTGGTGAAATTATGAGCAATTTGTCTAGTTACTGAAATTTCACAAACTCCAATATAAGATACAGTGTTTGCACATCTCTACTGGCAATAAAGATGTAAGGGCCTATTCTCTAAGCCTTCATAAAAAAAATCGCTGGGCCGGTTACGCCGCTAGTTTTCAATGGCGACACACTCAAGTTCTTGAATAGAAGAGACCCAAATGGGACTGCCATTCGACCTAACTCCACCTCCTTTGAAAGCTTAACCCAAAGTAGCTCAATATGGTTCATCAAGGATTTAAGATCAATCTCAGAAGGTGGAATATCCAACTCCTTAACAGAAATCCTGAATCATTTAGTGAAGTATGACCTAAGCATCTCCACCATATTTTTATTGGGTTAAGGATCGAGCCATGGGACATCCCTGCAACGCTCACTGGGGTCCTTGGTTTTTGTTGAAGCCGAATACCAGGACCATACCATCCTCTTTTGAAGCATTTACTGGCTACATGCTTCCAGCCACAGACATTGAATTCATGTCTGAATCCACACTGATGGCCCCACTTACACTGGCCCTTGTTGAATTGCCAACATACACCCTTTCCGAGACTGACTGACTTACTGGTAGCTGACAGACCCTTTTTGAAAGGGGAACTTCATAAGAGATAGCCACAGATTAATATGCTTCACAACTCAACGGGATTTCCCCAAAGTACTAAGGGGCCCCTGGGCACCCAACCTCTCTGGTGTCCACAAGAGCTAACCCAATGTGTGAGACAGCGCTGCCCACAGTAACTGAAAGAGTTATAGTTGGTGCACGTTGTGAGGTACCTGCCCAGGTGCTCAAATACCCGGTTATGGCCGAAAAGCAAAACGGATCCACTGATCCAGCGACGTCGATGTCAGCGAAGCCTGCACCTCTGCGTGGGGTGAACTCCAGTCGGAGGGTCCCACCTTTTATAGTCTATGATAGTGCAGTGGTGGACCTGCCCCAGACCACTGTGCGGTGTCTTCAAATGGCACTATACACTAACTTTATACAGCTACAGGGGAAATGTCCCTAGTTAGGGATTTACCTGTAGCAGCCACAATCTGATTAGGTGAGTGGGGCCTATTTTGGACCTAAAGGGTTAATCTGGCCCAGTCTGGCTGCCACTGACACCCAGACCCTACCTTCCCTTTCTCTATCCTGGCTCCAACTGTCAGTCCCTATAACTGTCAGAATTCTGACAGTTGGGGTTCTAACTGCCATGCATCTCTCAGCCCTATTAGTTGCCTGCCAACATGTGGTCTGCAGCCCCTAAGGATGCTCGAACTTGTAGTTCCCTTGCTGTGCTATACTTCTAAGGCTGTGGCCCCAGTGCACGCGCGGCCGGCGGGGGGCGGCGCGTGCACAGCGCTGCATACGCGGTCCTGGGAGGGAGGGAGAGGTTGCGATGGGAGGGGGAATGGGGGGAGGGTTGCGGGGCGTGGCCATGACCTCACACGGCTGGTTTACCCTCATTGGCTGAACCGCTGGCGGGGGTGTGACCACGGCTCCGTCGCAAGTTCCACACACAATTTTTTTGTGTGTGGGGAATCTTGCAGTACAGCGCGGCTACTGAATGTGCGCCAACGTATGTACTTGGCCCTGAGTGACTGTGGGGTGGTGCTTGCGCTGTGGCAGTCTCTGGGACCACAGCCTAATGGCCACTGCCTGCGCTTGCTACTGCGCATCCCCCCGCAATCTCCCCAGCCTCTGCTGCCTATGGAAAGGTAAGGGGACAAACAGGGGACCAGGGGGACCCAGGCTATATATACATTTTATTTCTAATATAAAGCTCTTACTATATAATAGGAAGTAAATAATAGTGGGAGGCGTGTTGAGATAGATCAGATATAACAAGTAGTGATTCTAAAAAGCATTAATTATTGGACTTAGCTTAACAGAGGAATCCCATATTTTCATAAATACACAACCTACTCCTATAACATGAGATCAGTTTTGCACAGACCTGTATGCACAATTTAGAAAAAGAAACAGTCGATGTCTTAAACGTGGTATTCAATCTCCTAAATGTTTTTATATTTCAATATATAAAATTGTATTTAATTATTTCTATATAATATAAAAATATTGCAAAAATCGTATAAATATGTATTTGGAAACTGTGTGCTCCCAATACATTCTCACATCTATTCTAACAGTAAAAAATCAGACCCATATTTTCTCCTCAATTTCGACATTTCCGTAATAGAAGGCTGGATAATTTCCTAGCCCTTTTCATTAGGAGTGATTTAAATGTGCACTCCCACGTAGCAACATATATTGACGTTGCAATAAATTGAAAGCATTCAAGCATGTAATACCAGACTTCTCTCTCTACCATTATTAAGAGGTGTTCAAGGTAATTCAAGATAAGTTTAATAGCTTTGAAAATGTTGACCTGAGAGTCTAGCTTTAAAAATCAAAGCAACAAATATTCCAGAGTATAAAACACATAGGCCCTAAGCTCTGTTAGGCTATTTAGTCCAAAATATATTTGCATATGTAGCAAGATTTATTATCTGTGGCAGAGGATTATCATTGTGGGGGCCTGATCTGGAATCATGGACCACGAACAGGAAACAGATTGGTTCAAGACAGCTAAGTCCAGGAAAAGCTCCATGAACTCAACAGGTAAGTGAAAAAAATAAAATATTTTATTGAACTACATAAAAAACAAAAAAACGGACAAAAACAGGAAAGGAAAAAACCTCCCTTTCTAGCTCTGAATCATGGACCCCCTGCAGAGTGACCATGACAGACAGCTTTTGAGCAGCAGCTTTTTGCTTTCTCAGCCTGGCCACAGGAGATAGTACATGTGTCATGCTACATGCTACATATCTGTATGTACCCCCAAAAACTAATTTAAACATGTGGAGAGACACATGTGCACTAAGAGGAGCACACCTGAGATATCTGGGATATATGCTAAATGAAGTACTTTAAATATGCTTGGCATATACCTCATGTATCTCAGGTGTGATCCTTTTTGTGTCAGGTGTCTCTCTACATCTCTCACTCTCAAAACCCATATTTGAGACTTTGAAGGGATCTAACGTCCCCTTTAGGTAAAACATTTTTTATTGTCAGGTTATTTGATGCTAACACAAGTTAGTGCTAAATTAACCTAATGTTAACCCTTTGCTAAAGCGATATACTTTGGTTGTTGTTTTTTTCCGATATACAGATGCAGTTACGAGTATCCGAACACTGCTTTGAAAAATCTTGAGCAATCTCCCAGTAATGATGCAACATTTCTCTGACAGCAGGGATCAGTTTCAATGGAACTGCCAGGGACCCCCAGTGTGTTAATCCGATGGGCCATTAGTCTGTCAGCAGAAATGTCAGAGAAATGTTGCAGCATTACTGGGAGATAGCCCCAGATTTTCCAAGCAAGTGTTCGGATACTCGTGGCTGCACCTGTAATTAGCTTAATGGATTTGAGTTAAATTCAGGGAAAATAATGTCTGTTACTTTTTTAGGTAACCTTACGCTATTTTCCCTGATTTAATGGAGCTTAGTGCATGTGACCCATTTTATTTAGGCTCTAACCAGTGAAAGAATGTAGAAGCAGCAAATGCATCGAATGAATCGCGTAAAAACAAAGAAAACTCGGGTAGAGAGTCTTTCCATACTTCAGACTCGAGAGGCCGCATATTTTCTTGAAAGGCACTGCAAAATGTACTCTAACTGATGGGTTCATTACCAGTCCAATCGCCATAAGGGCTGTGGCATTGAAGCCAGGGATGACCGAGGATCACTTCGACCGATGGCATGTGGATGTCATCTAGATGGATCAGTTCCGTATGGTCTTCGCCTGTAAGTAAATGGAAAGGAGAAGTTTGCAGGGAAATGAAAGCTGGCTGTAGAAGTCGACCATCAATAGCTTCTAGGCCTATAGGATACCTTTTGCGGATGAGAGGGATGTTATTCCTCTAAGCGAAGCGCTGGTCTATAAAGTTGCATCTCGACCCAGAATCCAGAAACGCGAGAGCGGGGGTATGGAAGTTCTCGCCGGTGAACGTGACTGGGAGTAAAATCCTGGTGGGCAAAATTACTTTAGCGATAGGGGAGGTGGGGAGTGTTCCCAATGTGACTCCCCTGGACATCATTGGGAGCTGGCATTTCCCGATTTGTGGGGACAATTGAGTTCTTGATGACGGGGATTGCCACAGTACAGGCAAAGACCAGCGTTGCATCTGCATTGTTTCTCAGAGGAAGACAGTTTGTTGCCACCAAGCTGCATGGGTTCAGGGAGATCAGACTGAAGAGATTCGACTGTATTGGTTTGAAGAGAAGGGTACCGGGGAGAAAATTGCCGATGACGGGATCTTTCGCATCTCCTTTTCTGTAAGTGTTGAGGTACGCGAATACATAGGGTGATCAACTCCTCGAGGTCAGTGGGACGTTGGTGTGCAGCAAGCTCATCTTTAAGAGTTACCGAGAGTCCTTGTCAAAAGGCCGCCGACAACGTCTCATTATTCCAAGCTGTCTCCGCGGCAATAGTGCGGAAGTCCAGGGCATATCTAGTGACAGGTTGATTCCCCTGGGAAAAATGATAATGAGAGGAGGCCGCAGTTACCTTGCGACCAGGTGTGTCGAAGACTCTATGGAATTCCCAGGCAAACTGTCCGATATCCTGTGTGAGGTCCGATCTTTGCCCCCAGATGGGAGAAGCCCAGGCCGGCCAGAGCATCACCGGTGAGAAGGGAAATGATGTTTTCCACCTTCAATCTTGGAAAGGAGAAACGAGAGGGCGTGATTTAAAACTGGAAAAAACATTGAATTAAAAACCCTCCACAATAGAGGTTTGGTGCCGGAAGTCGGGGTTTAGAGACGGAAGCCGCATTCATAGCACTAGCCGTAGCACCAGCAGGGACTGTAGGAATGGGGCTAGGAGAAGAGATTAGAGAGTGGTCGGTGAGGGACTGAAGGTTACGTTGTAACAGGTCCATGCGTTGGTCGTTTTGCTCTAAGTACCCCTCTACTTTTGCGAACATGCTGGAATGAGAGCTCAAAACTTGCCCCACTTTAGTGGGTCTATGTCTGTGGGGCTAAGCATACTGTAACACAGTGCTCACCACATACAAGGTGCGACTGCGAGGCTGAGGTGGGGTAGATATGAACGCCACCCACAGCCACGAGGGCCCGCCTGGAAAGTAGGTTCGTCGAGGTAGCCGGGTTGGGATTGTAGAGGTAAGGATAGTCGTAATACTTGTCGAGGTCAGGGTTGGAGAGTAGCGGAATGTTGTAGGTACTATAAGCCGTGTGTGGATTGGAGAGTGGAGAGTAATCCAGGTACGTTGCGGAGGTCGGGGTTGGAGAGGTGCAGATCGTTGAGAGTAGCCCGACTCAGTAGAGTAGAGAAGAGTGGAGTCCAATAGAAAGCCAGGCTCAGGAACGGAGAGCTAGGAACAACAAGAGCAAGACAAGACTTCGGAGGCAAGCAGCAGTGAACACTACGTAACATAGGTTTATGCTCAGCCGATGTGCCAGTGGCACAACTGAGCATATAAAGGAGATAACAACCAATGACATAGGCGGTAGTGTGGAGGTGTTTCAGCAATGGTGACCATCATTGGCTGCTCCGCTGAGTGGGACAGGTTTGGGGAGGTGCCTAGGTGGATTACTAATGGCTCGTCTCCTGTGCGTGCTCGTCGCGTGCTACGTGTCCGTTGCGCCCCGCAGACGGGGCGGCATGGGCGGAGTCCAGAGGTGGCCGGAGGCATAAAGCTTCTAGGGTGGCATAAAGCTTCTAGCGGGGTGCGTGCGCCCCGTATGATGTGCAGAGAGAGCAGAGAGAGCAGAGAGAGTAGGACCGGCAGTAGGAGTGAGGGAACCGGAACCCCCGCAGTGGGGAAGGTAAGTGGGGAGCGCACCGAGGGCGGCGTGACTCCCTGATCCTTACATAGTCAGCATGGATTTATGAAGGATAGATCATGATAAACCTACCTTATTTGTTTTTTTGACGAGATAAGTAGGAATGTAGACCAGGGTAATGCAGTTGATGTGGTCTACTTAGATTTTGCAAAGTAAACAGGTAAATATCAGTATCCATCCGCTCCATGAAAAAATAGTAGAACTCACCAGCAAGGAAGTTAAAACCTAATTTATTAAACTACATAAAAAACAAAATAAACAAACAGTACAAAGTACTCTCCCACGCGTTTCACGCCCACTATGGCGCTTTTTCAAGGAAAAAGTTGTGAATGGAGTACCTCAGGGATCAGTACTGGGACCCCTGCTTTTTAACTTGTTTATTAATGACCTTGAGGTTGACATAGAGTGAAAAGTCTCCATCTTTGCTGATGATTCTACATTTTGTAAGGTAGTAGAATCAGAGCAGGATGTAATTTCTCTCCAGAAGGATTTGTAAAGACTGGAAACTTGGAGATAAATGTAAGGTTATGCATTTGGTAAACAAGAATAAACAGGCGACTTACAAATTAAATGGGGATAAATTAGTGGAATCCTTGATGGAGAAGAATTTAGGAGTGGTTGTAGACAGCAAGCTTAGCAATAGTGCCCAAATTCATATAGTAGTTGCAAAGGCAAACGCGATCTTATCTTGCCTTAAACGGGCAATCGGTGAAAGGGAAATAAACATAATTATGCCCCTTTATAAAGCATTAGAAAGACCACACCTTGAATATGGAGTCCAATTTTGGGCACCACTCCTTAGAAAAGACATTATGGAACTAAAGAGAGTGCAGAGAAGAGCCTTCAAATTAATAAAGGGGATGGACAATCTAACTTATAAGGAGAGGCTAGCTAAATTAGATTTATTTACATTAGAAAAGAGGTGTCTAAGAGGGGATATGATAACTATATACAAATATATTTGGGGACAGTACAAGGAGCTTTCAAAATAACTATTCATCCCAAGGGCAGTACAAAGGACTCGGGGTCATCCCATAAATTGGAGGAAAGGAGATTTCACCAGCAACAAAGGAAAGGTTCTTTACAATAAGGGCAGTTAAAATGTGGAATTCATTACCCATGGAGACTGTGATGGCAGATACAATAGATATGTTCAAAAAACTTGGACATCTTTTTTGAACGTAAAGGTATATAGGGATATACCAAATAAGTAAACATGGGATGGATGTTGATCCAGGGAGTAATCGGATTGCCAATTATTAGCGTTAGTAGGGAATTTATTTTTCCCCTTGTACGATATCATTGGATGACATTTCACTGGGGTTTATTGTTTGCCATCCTCTTGATCAATATACTGTAAATATAAATATAGGATAAAGTATCTTGTCACGGGAGACCATCACTTTTAACACCTTTTTACCTTACCGGGATCATTCACTAGGCAGAACAAGGTAATTGAATAAATTGCGTTTATTCGGGCAAGCCCGCAGACATACATAGATTGAACAAAATACAGTAAATACAAAAACTAGCCTCAAATAGGTGTAGGACACCTGCTGTGGAAGACTTACCCTGACAGCGACCTCGTCCCGGGCTATGTGGTACTCTTTTCGGGGACAATACCCAACCGCGACTGCTACGTTCTTTTCTGAGAACTTGGTCTTTGCGTCTGACAGTGTCAGCTACAGCTGCAGCGGTCGTTATTCGAACACTTCACGCGTTGTGTGCATCGGAATACCGATGTCATGACGCGGGATGTCTTCCAACCTTACCGCCTTAAGACGCGTGTGCGGTGAGTGCCGAAAATGGCATTTTAGAGTTCTGGTTTTTAAACACCTTAAATTGACACAGTAGCATAGTACTGTACACAGTGCAATTAATTCATTTCATTGCACCCAAAGAAACAAAATCCATGAAATTCAAACAAAGCAACCGCGATAAGCGCGGGTACCTGGGGCGATTGGCCACATTCATGCTGCGTGGAATACAGCAGAGCACACGAAATCGGCGCCGTGATTTGTTCGAATAACGGCCGCTGCAGCTGTAGGCAGGCTTTCCCAGCTCCAAGAATGAAGCCGCTTGCTCTGCTATTCGCAACAGAGCAACATTGAAAAGCCCCCTTTGCCTCACCGACTCAAGCCACAGATTATCTGGTTCCCTAGTCGGGCAGTCACCGTACATACACTCCGCTGAGCTATCTCTAGCATGGAAGACTGACTGGCGACCAATCAGAGTTTGGGACCTTTGCCACCAGGCAATCACAAGCCGGAGGCTCACCTGGCTTTACCCAATCAAAGGAGGGAGCGTGCTTAAACTTAGGTTGCCGGCAAAGCGGGAAATATGAATTGTCCAATGGGAAACGCGCCTACAAGCAGCGTCTTCCCCCAGCCAACCCATTGCTGCCTGCTGGGCTGGCTCGTCCAGGTCTGACAGTCCAAGAGGTACCACAGCGGGGTGCCTTTGTTCTCCGGACCTGGTACTCCGCCCTACCCCACTTGCCAGATGTCCTGACAGCTTGCCCATCCATTCCTTTGTCATGCAGACTCCCCAGATAATTGCATTACAGGGGCTGGCTGCATAGCAATGGATACCCATCTTTTAACATTGGGAACATGGAGTCTAAATCTTGCTCCCTAAAACATGTCCCCGAGAACTTGGACCATAAAAATAGTCCCTAAAACATGCTCACTTGGACTCTAAAACTTGGACTCTACTACTAGGTTTTAAAATGAGCTCCTGCACTGTGTTTTAAAACCTAATTGCAGAGCTTGCTGGCAGGGCACAGAGTTCCCATAGTTACATTACACTTCCATAACCCACAGCGTCTTTATATACAGACACAAACCTGAAAATCATACACTATTTGCGGGTAAAATATCAGAACTTCCAGTACTACCGATCAGCAACCCCTTACACTGTTTTTAACTCTATTTGCCCCCCAACATCCACCCTTAACCTTCGGTTCCCAAAGTCCCAGTCCTGCAGCTATTTCCTAACAGGGACACAAACCACACATGGCATCACTAGCTTATAACCCTACAGGGGACATTTCAATGGGAACAAAGGTACAAGGAAACACATTGCATTACATTTCTGGACCCAAGAGCTGACACTCCCAGCTCCTTACACACAGGTTTTAGGGTCAGCCAGCCGGGCTTTACCTTTATTATGAAGGCCGGCTACCCCTACCGTCACATATTTGTCATCTAAATTTAACATAGGTTGAACTTGATGGACGCATATCTTTTTTGAACCTCATCTAGTATGTAACTATGTAACTGAAACTGAAGCCAGATTATTTCATTAAAATGTGTTTATTTTTTAGCATTCAAATATGTTCAGTATGAGCATAATGATAGGGGAAACAAAAAAGAAAAAAGCGCAAGGCTCATAGAGTAGTATAGTTAAGTTTATACACAATTTAAAACGGTTATAAACACTTACAACAATGTAGTTGGTACAAGCACTTCGGTACTGAGATTGACCGCAGGAACAGAGGCACGTTGCTCGTCTGTTTGTCGGGGTTGTGTGAGTCCTGGCCCTCCTCCTCCTCTCGATCGGCAAACTGTTTCACTTCCGCGTCAGGTGACTCGTGACGTCGGCGTGTGTCATCGATCGGGGGTTGAACTGCGGGCGGTCACCAGTTCTCTCTCCAAACACGGCGGTCAGGAAACTCTGCAATCTGCATCTTCCCAGCAACTTAGTGTAGACTCCCAACCCCCGATTGATGACACACGCCGACGTCACGAGTCACCTGACGCGGAAGTGAAACAGTTTGCCGATCGAGAGGAGGAGGAGGGCCAGGACTCACACAACCCCGACAAACAGACGAGCAACGTGCCTCTGTTCCTACGGTCAATCTCAGTACCGAAGTGCTTGTACCAACTACATTGTTGTAAGTGTTTATAACCGTTTTAAATTGTGTATAAACTTAACTATACTACTCTATGGGCCTTGCGCTTTTTTCTTTTTTTTTTCCCCTATCTCTAGTTTCTTCTGGTTCCGAGGTTGGTTCCAGACGCAAAGAAGCTGCATACCCATATTTTTCGTGACTGGACTCTATATATGTGGGAACACGATTTATGATATTCTTCAAAGTATCAAGTATTAATTTTTTCTTTTTTATAGTAACTGTTCTTTATTATTGTGTTAATCCCATCCTTTATATGTGACAAATGTATGTATATATATATTAATTTTGTTAGTAAGAGCGCTGGTGGATACATTGGATGATAGAGGGGCTAATACCCATCTAGTCCCTTATTGTGTCTAACTTACTCAAACTATTTTCATGAGCATAATGATGGCTGTTGGGGTATAATCAGACGATGGTAGGATGTTATGAAGTCAAGATATGTATTTCTTAGTAATCAGTGCTGAAAAGTTAGCCTCCTAAAACTATTCCTGTGTAAGGCCCTCAAAAATCTTGCACATTAAATGTGATTCTAGTCTCCAACTACTTCATATATCCGTGATGGTTGAAAGGTGAAACAACATAAATTTTTCTCAATGTGTAATTTTACATAAAAATGTAGAGTCTCCTCTTAGACACAATGTAGAAGCCATTTCAGTCCACTTGTTAGTAATTGTACCAGCACCACTAATTGAATTAAAAATCTAAATACCACCTAGAGAACATATCCACTTGACATATGAAACCACATAAAGACTTCTGCCTTAATCATAGGCAAAGATTTATTCAATATTAATATGAACAAGGAAGAAGTTCATAGGCGGCTTGAAAAAATGTAAGTAAATAAAGCACCTGGCCCCATGTACCCAAGAGTCCTTATAGAGATAAATTTAGTAATAGCCAAACCATTACATTTTATATTTAAGGACTTCATTTTTACAGGCTCAGTAACTCAAGATTGGTGTAAAGAAGATGTGGTGACTATATTTAAAAAGGGAGTTAGATCACAACCGGGGAATGACATACCTGTAAGCCTGACATCAATAATGGGGAAGGGTTCTTTACAGTAAGGGCAGATATAATGTGGAATTGTATGTATGTCTTTATTTATATAGCGCCATTACTGTACATAGCGCTTCACATTAGTACTTCACGTGAAAATCATATAAATAACAAATAATACAAATAACATCATTATCCATGGAGACTGTGATGGCAGATACAATAGATATGTTCAAAAAAAGCTTGGACATCTTTTTAGAAATTAAAGGTATACAGGGAAATATCAAATAAGTAAACTTGGGATGGATGTTGATCCAGGGAGAAATCTGATTACCATTATTTGGAATCAGGAAGGAATTTCGCTTTCCCCTTATGAGACATCATTGGATGATGTTTCACTGAGGTTTTTTGTTTGCCTTCCCATGGATCAAAATACTGTAAATACAAATATAGCATAAGTATCTGTTCACTACATTTATCATAGGTTGAACTTGATGGACATATGTCTTTTTTCAACCTCATCTACTATGCAACTATGTAACAATAATATCACTGCGTGTTAATGGTTCCATTTGTTATTTTACTAAAGGTTTAATGCTTTAGTAATGCAGTGATAACTCACAGTGTGGGCTAAATATAACACCAGGATAGATGGCTAATTAACATGCAATTGAGTATGCATCACCTAATTGCATATGCAAGAGCATTAAATTTAGCAACAGTATTGCAAATAAGCATACAAATATATGCAAATGAGAAACTAATGGCAAATTATCTATTTACATGCTACTCATTAACTAACTCCAAATCTAATTTAGCTAGCCTCTCCTCATAAATCAGATTATCCATTTACTTGTTTTAGTGGCTCTTCCCTGCACTTTCTCTAGTTTCATAATGTCTTTTCTATGGGGTTGTGCTCAAAATTGTACTCTGTATTAAAGGTGTGGTCTTACTGATGCTTTATTAAAGGGCATAATGTTTATTTCCCTTCCATCCATTGCTCGTTTAATGCAAGATAATATTGTGTTTGCCTTTGCAGCGACTGCATGACTTTGGGCCCTATTGCTAAGCCTGCTGTCTACAAGCACTCCTAAATTCTTCTCCATCCAGGATTCTCCTAATGTATCCCCATTTAATTTGTAAAATACCTGTTTATTCTTGTTTCCCAAATGCATAACCTTACATTTATCTGTATTAAACCTCACCTGCAATTTACCTGCCCAAGTCTGTACAAGTCCTTCTGAAGAGAAATTACATCCTGCTCTGATTCTACTACCTTACACAATTTAGTATCATCAGCAAAGATGGAGACTTTGCTCTCGATCCCAACCTCAAGGTCATTAATAAACAAGTTAAAAAGAAGGGGTCCCAGTACAGATCCTTGAGTTCCATTTATTTAAACTCTATGTTGTCTATCCTTCAACCAGTTTTCAAGTCAAATTTGTTTTATATTGTACACTAACCTCTTGTGTGGAACCGTATCAAAAGCTTTTGCAAAATGTAAGTAGACCACATCAACTGCATTACCCTGGTCTGAATTCCTACTTACCTCCTCAAAGAAACTAATAAGGGTAGTTTGGCACAATATATCCTTCATAAATCCATGCTGACTATCACTAATTATTTTGTTTTCCATTAGGTATTCCTGAATATTATCCTGTACTAAACCCTCAAGTCAGTGGCGTAGCTAGACATGTGCCCGTCCCTGGGCAAAACAGAAAATAGACAGGAAATGCGCTCTCCTCTATATAAAATCAATACAATAACCCCATCTAGTGAGGAAAATAGATCATTAATGAACTAAATGATAACTGAGTTTTAAAGTAAAATATATAGATTTACTGTGTCTCCCTCTGAACCTTCAATAGAAACAGCTTGGGTTCCCCAACAGATATAGGTACACACAGGTGAGGGAGCGGTGGACATCAGTATATGAAATAAAAAACATATAGCACCAACATAAAACAGTATCATTTCTAATCAACACTGGTTTCAGGAAAGATGTATAAGTAAATGAACTCACATGGTCGTGTACATATAAAAGCCCATCAAATAAGTGGCAAGGTTGATGGTACGTAACGATGGAGATCTTTCAGAGGGAAGAAGAGAATGGGATAATTGCGTAGCATACAATAACTGATTTAATGGCTAAAAAAACGCATACACCCCCACCCCCTGAATGAAGACTTACAATAGTGCTATCATTTAGGACACGTAACAATTCTTTAGAGGAGACAGTCTCTCTCCTCTCCGACACTGGAAGAGAGTGTTGGTACTGTAGTTGCTGGCTTTCTGGCTTGTGTTGCCTCTGTATGCGGCTGCCCGGAAATAAATCGCCTTCACCAAGGTTCCTCCTCGACTTCTTCCCCATCCGGTCAGTCTCTGTTCCCCTCTGTGCTCAACTCAACATGTTTCGCTTGCAGATACCAAGCTTCGTTAGGAGTATTTTCTGTGTCTACATATACCTACACTAAAATAGGTACTATTAAATTTCTATTGGCCAAGAGGAAATCACTATTTCAATGAGTTAGAAAGGGGATAAAAAAAGAGAGTACACAACTAATGTCTACTATATCTAATCCATAATTAGCAAATATAACAAGTTTCCAAAAGGACTTAGTGACCCTGTTGTTAAAAGGAAAAGAAGCTGGCATTTTGGATGAAAAAGAATTTAAATATCTGCTGGTAAATGATCCCGTAATGCCTATATGTAATTTCCTACCAAAAATCCACAAGATATTGATTAAATCACCAGGTAGGCCGATCATATCTGGAATTAATTTTCTGACCCAAAATTTGTCAGCTTACATTGATGTATACTTACAGAAATATGCAAGAAATTTAAGATCGTATGAGAGATTCGTCAGATGTTATTAATGCGGTAGAACGTTTTAAATGGGATGAGGACCAGCTCCTGGCAACTTGTGATGTAACATCCCCGTACATGACCATTGGGTACGTATAGGGGTGTGAAGCCATTAGACTGGTCCTTACTGGAGACTCTGATATGTCTTCAATTCAAGCAGATTGTTTATTGGAGAGTAACCATTTTATTCTCAATCATATTTTTTTTAACTTTGATGGTACATATTTTTTGCAAAAATGTGTAACCGCCATGGGGACCATGCTCACCCTGAGTTACGCGAACCTCTTTATGGGATTTTGGGAGGATTGTGTGATCTGGTCCTACTAAGGACTCCGTGTGAGCTTGGTCCTCTGGCGACGTTTTATAGATGATGTTTAATTGTATGGAAAGGGGATCCAGAAAGCTTCCAAAATGTTATGTCATTTTTAAATTCTAATGATATGAATCTTAGATTTACGCATATTTTTAGTCAAACACATATTGATTTTTTAGACCTTACGATTTATGTAGAAGAGTAACTCAAAACTAAAACTTTTTTAAACCAGTCGACAGCAATACTTTTATTCTAAATAGTAGCCGTCACCACTCACGTTGGTTGGAGAATATCCCCTATGGTCAACATAGACGAATAAAAAGGAATTGTACTGATTATAATGTCTTTGAATCACAATCCAAAATACTAAGCGGTAAGTTTCTGGACAGCAGCTATAAGCAAGAAAACAAATGGATGCAGCTCTGAACAAAACCAGTGGTTTGGAAAGAAAATATATAATCCAGGTTAAGAAAAAGAAAGTAGATGCCAAGAATTATTCTGAATCGGCATTCCTCACAAATTACAATAAAAATGCTAATAACATTTAAAAAATAATACGAAAACATTGGTATCTTGTCAAAAATTATCCAGTCTTAAAAAACTCTGTCCAAGATAACCCAGGGGAGATATTTAGGAAAGTGAAAAACTTGAAGAACCAACTGACACCTAGTGATTTACCTGCTGCAGTGCCCATGTGCCCTCCAGTACGTGGGAAAGACCACAAGACCCCACAATATATGTATTCTTGAACATTTGAGCAACATCAAAAGGAAGATTTTAACCAATAATGTTTCAAGACACTTCAGTGTGCACCACCAGGGTGACCCATCGGGGCTCAAATACCAGCGGGTCGAGCAGGTGATGAAACACTGGAGGGGGAAAATAGGGATGTTGAGTTGACTAGAAAGGAGACATACTAGATACATAGATTCAAAACCCTTGTACCAAAGGGACTCAATAAAGATATTGAACAGGGTTTTTTCTGGTGTAAACATTCACCTCTATTGCCTTGATTTTCTTATTGAGTTTTATTGATGCTTTTTTATATTATATAGAAGACGTCATTTTTGGGATATGAGGTTTACATTATATATATATATATATATATATATATATATATATATATATATATATATATATATATATATATATATATATATATATATGTAGCCCCCTGTAAACAGCACAGGCTATACCTATCTTCCTTCTACTGTGATAAGCCCTGTTAAGATCAGGCGCCAGTAGTCATCACGGGTTTTCCCCCTTCATAGCCCTATCCTGAGTGGTAGATGCAGGCCTGGACTCTGCTGCAGGCGTGAGCAAGAGGGGAGGTTCTACTGACACCACGAGGGGCGGGGCTAGCTCTATATTTAGCAGCCAACTCCTGAGAGTTAGAGTTAGTGTGTGTGTGGATAGTGATATCGAGAGTCTGGAGTTGCCAGTTAGTTATGTCAGGAGTATGCAGTTCCGTTAGTATGCCGTGAGCCAAAGAATCCTGCGGATCGGTCCGAGGAGTATCAGGAGGCTGCGGTCTCCCCGGCGCAGAGTGCCGGATCAGAGAGAGAGAGATAGACAAATAGGAGCGGAAGCATTCAGTGTCTATAGATAGAGCTGATAGAATTATAGACTTGGTGGACCAATGGCCTCACCCCGCTGCCAGGGGTGATGGGGAGAATTCAAGACCCACCTCGAGGCTAACCTCGAGGGTGGGCCACGGGGTATTGAAGCCATAGCCAAGACCATCCTGCCGGAGGAGAGACTTGGAGGGAACGTGAGGAGGAATTATTGGGGTGGAAGGTGAGTGGCGTAATAATCCGTCTTGACTATTGTTGTTGCGGCTGTTGGAAGCCACTATCGTTGGGAGAGTGCTGCTCTGTCAAATAAAGAGACTATTCGTTATTATCAAAGACTGTGTGTGACTTGGAAAGTATTACCCTGGGGTTCTTCTATACCGGTCCTGTCCCATATTCCTGGGAGTATAGAAGATGGAGGCGCTGCACCACTAAGAGATCATGGAGGCTACCACCCCAGAAGCCCGGTCCTGGCTCCCCCACAACATCGCGGGAAGCTCAGGCCCTCCTGTTCCTCACAGGTACGCACCACACCGCATGTAATCTGCCCTCATGCACCCTAGACACCACCGTAGAGTCTGGGGGAAGGGGGAAGCAGGGTTACATTTGGAGGCGCTGCTGAGATATATGTCAGAACAGGACCGGCTTATAGCAAAGAGGAATGGGCAGAGCGAGATGCACTATCCGAGCAAGTGTTGGAGAAGGATGGGCGCCCATAGAAGGTGGCGTAAGAGGGGTGAATAGTTAGAGCTGACCGAGTCCCTTGAGGCAGGTAGCGTGAGGCAACTGGGGGGGTCAGCCTGCTAACCAGTCCAGGGACCATGGCCCAGGGCCCGCGCTATGAGTGGCCAAAAGCAGGAGACGCCCCGTACCTAGAAGAGAGGTACCATAGCTATCACCCACAGAACACTTGCATGGTAGACATCCATTACAGTGCATGGAGGAGAGGAGTTCCGCTGAGCCTGGGTTACAAGCCACCTCAATTTAGTGAGAAACAGAATGCAGAGCACACAGTTAGCAGTCAGTCAGTGTTTAGGTACGAGATACCCGTTAGACATTGAGGATAGAGCACATGGGCGTTTGGAGGACTCATACAAGATGGCGTCTATCCCTACATGTGCTCCGCGGAGCAAGAACAGTAACCTAACATGGCGGTTCCCGCCAAACCTGGAGCAAGCACGTGCGTTGTGCACAGAGACTATTAGGAAAATGTGGCGGGACATGTGCATTAATCTGGCGCCAAACCCGGATTCTTTGCAAGGGGAGAGGAGCGGCGCGAAAGCCGAAAGCCCTCCCACCTGTGCCATGAGTGGTCAGAAAGCCAGGCCACGTCATGCTGAAGAAGAAAAGATCCCATCTCTGTATTCCACCAGAGGGAGGGGGCGCAAGGAGAACCAATCAGGAGGGTCCTCCCCAGCGAAGGGAGGGACCGGAGACCCAAACGAGGAGCTTCACTTTTGTCTGGCATTCATGGAGCAAGGAGCTGGAGCACTGATCTGTTCCCACCCTGAGCGAACCATGTCCGAGATGAGTACTTCCATATACCAAGTACCAGGAGGCCTACTGGTAGTGGAGGTAGCTGAGCACGAATACATTCGGTGTTTGTGCGTCCACTGCGGAATACTGGGCGCGGTACCAAGCACCAGGGCCCGATGCCCTCAATGTGGTGCATTTTATCTTTGGCCGAACGAGCCGTGGCCTTTGTTCGGAACCACGCGGGGTGCCTCTCTGGGAATCTTGACGGAGGTGGCGGAAGGTGAAGAAAAGACTGCCCTGTGTCCCCGTTATACCATATCGGGAGGAACCAAGGCTTCGCTCGCTATTAAACTGAGCGAACGAGCAACAGACAAGAGCGCGACCGCAGTGAAGGTACCAGAGCGAGAACACTTTGTTCCTATACCCACTGGTTGTATCGCCGAAGAACCGGGTGACTCCCCAGCGGAGGAGCCGATTGTGATTTCTTCAGAGGACGAGATTGGCGTGACATCGGTGGCGATGCGCCTACCGGCGAACCACCCCAAAGGCATCAAGAGAGAGCAGACGAGTCCGGAAACCCTCCGACGGCAAGCACTGGTGCGGCCGGAGGCCCGTAAGAGTCCCACCATAGTGGTGACTCCCAGTGTGACGAAGACCGAGACGATCCTAGAGGAGCTCGATGTCATCAAAAAGCAGCGGAGCGGTAAGGAGATTCCACCACCCCTTTACTCCCGCCAGACGCAGACCGCAATCCCGGTGAACGAGAAAGAGAGGCTTGAGGCCTACTTTTTCGACCGTGTACCGGATGCTCCGCCACCGCCCCCGAAGGTCCTCGACGCACTTCTGGTGCATGACCCCGGAGCAGATGGAGATTCTGCAGGCGATCCTGATGATGATGTTGTGTCCGGTTCTACTGGAAAGAGAGTCCTGGAGGAGTGTTCTCCTCTCGGAGCATAGACTCAGCCATTGCCCTGGCTACCCTACGGAGTCGAGGCCCCTCCCGAGACGCTAAAAGTATGGTGGAGAGTGCCTCTAAGCACAAGTTCCTTTGGTGTGGTGTCACCCGCTTGCTGGACAATGCCCAGGACGTTCCCCCAGCCCCGGCCCATAGCCCCACTGCCCCGGCCACTGCCCCTGCCCCACCACGAGTGGTGCCACTGGGACCTACCAGGGATAAGTTATGTAAATACCCCAAATACTCCAAGGACTTGCGGGACTGGGAGTTGAGTGAAGAAGGGTCCGATGGGGAGATACCGTATTCAAGTGTTATACCTGTACCTAACCCTGTGCCGTTTTGTCCTGCAGCTAGAGGGAGGGCCCGTGGGTCTCACACTCCAGTAGAGGCGGGATCTACCAGCAAAGTGGTGCCCAAAATGAACCCCACTAGGTATTATAATGCCAAGGGAAGGAGAGATTGCTCGCGATCTACTGATGCGGGTACGTCCGGTGTATCATCACAGGTAGAGTCTGATGTAGAACGCACTAGTCAGGCCGCAGAGTACGAACACCACGACAAATAGTGGGCGCCTTTGTTCACTGGATACCACAAGGGGATGGACCGTACGCGGTTCTTGTTAATTAAGAACGATGTAGTAGATCATTGGTGGGCGGCTGGTTCTTTCACCGGTTTAGGGATATAGAACAGAAACGTATTGTACCTCGAGGCCCCAGTATATTGTACGATGAGGTAGCTCCAGAGGAGCCTGTATATTGGGTACTGCCGAGCAGGGCAGGGCACCGCACACTCACCAAGCTAAGTCGAACTGACCGGGCCATAGTCACTAGATACCGGCAGTCACACGGGTATGAGTATCCCTTCGTGCCTGAGCCCATCATGAGAGAAATTGAAGAGAATCGAGACAGTTGGCTTAGGGAGGCAGTCCAGGAATACCTTCGGACCAAGTTCGGTCAGGGAGGGTATCACAATGAGGATAAGATTAGTGAGCTAGTACGCATATGGAGCATCGGTAGGTGTATTTACATGCACGGTGTTACATACAGGCCTGAGCATGGGCCGGTTCAGTCGTTCGCGGTGACCGTCACTGATCATAATGGACGGCGGGTAAGAAAACCTAATCCAAGGCACTATCTGTAGGGTTCTCCATGTTGGGAGTACCTGGGTGTACTTGCATTTATTACCTCATTATGCCATGTATTATGACAATGTTATGTGTGCTGTTCCCCAGGTGGTTCGCCGCAGGATGGTTCTGCTAAAGATAGGTCCAAGTGGGGACCATTGGATTCCACCATAGGGAGAGTGTAGCCCCCTGTAAACAGCACAGGCTATACCTATCTTCCTTCTACTGTGATAAGCCCTGTTAAGATCAGGCGCCAGTAATCATAATGGGTTTTCCCCCTTCATAGCCCTATCCTGAGTGGTAGACGCAGGCCTGGACTCTGCTGCAGGCGTGAGCAAGAGGGAGGTTCTGCTGACACCAGGAGGGGAGGGGCTAGCTCTATATTTAGCAGCCAACTCCTGAGAGTTAGAGTTACTGTGTGTGTGGATAGTGATATCGAGAGTCTGGAGTTGCCAGTTAGTTATGTCAGGAGTATGCAGTTCCGATAGTATGCCGTGTGCCAAAGAATCCTGCGGATCGGTCCGAGGAGTATCAGGAGGCTGCGGTCTCCCCGGCGCAGAGTGCCGGATCAGAGAGAGAGAGAAGCGGAAGCATTCAGCGTCTATAGATAGAGCTGATAGAATTATAGACTTGGTGGACCAATGCCCTCACACCGCTGCCAGGGGTGATGGGGAGAATTCAAGACCCACCTCGAGGCTAACCTCGGGGGTGGGCCACGGGGTATTGAAGCCCTAGCCCAGACCATCCTGCCGGAGGAGAGACTTGGAGGGAAGGAGAGGAGGAATTATTGGGGTGGAAGGCGAGTGGCGTAATAACCCGTCTTGACTATTGTTGTTGCGGCTGTTGGAAGCCACTATCGCTGGGAGAGTGCTGCTCTGTCAAATAAAGAGACTATTCATTATTATCAAAGACTGTGTGTGACTTGGAAAGTATTACCCTGGGACCCAAGGGGTTCTTCTATACCGGTCCTTTCCCATATTCCTGGGAGTATAGAAGATGGAGGCGCTGCACCACTAAGAGATCATGGAGGCTACCACCCCAGAAGCTCGGTCCTGGCTCCCCCATAACATCGCGGGAAACTCAGGCCCTCCTGTTCCTCACAGGTACGCACCACACCGCATGTAATCTGCCCTCATGCACCCTAGACACCACCGTAGAGTCTGGGGGAAGGGGGAAGCAGGGTTACATATATAATAAAAATAATATATATATATATTATTTTTATTATATTTTTAGATCTTCCCATTAACCTTTTTCATAGTGTATTTTTATATATATTTTTATATTCACATTTTAGAATTACGTCCTATTACCATTACTCTTTTTTACTCTTATCATTATTAAGATGCATTAATGCACTAAACTGTATTTTAATGAAACACTATTACAATGTTCATAATTGATACTTCACTTGTTACAACACTTATACAGTTTCACTCAGGGTATTAATGTGGTCCCCTTATACCTAGCAGGACACACACACAAACAATTATAATACATTTACAGCACTGCAGCCAACATTGGCCCCCTTCTACCCAAACACACCCTGACAACAGTTTACTGTAATATCATCCCTGACTCTCATGCCTTGCCCATCTCCGCTTGTCAGCACTCCTGAACAGTAAAAACCCACACATATCTTTATTATACATGCAGTTACATGCCACAATTGGGTTGAGGAGCTGACCCTCACAATTCCCCAATATGGCTCAGGGGCACCCAGCCGGGCCAAATACCTTTATTAATGGCCTGGGTTCCCCTTCACCCTCACTGTGACTGACTATGTGTTGACTGTGTGGGTTGGTGACTGTATTCATTGGGAAGGGGCCATTCATTTGGAAAGGAGGGGGCTGATCATGAAGTTGCAGCCTATTTCTGGGTTCCTACACATGCGCTCATCGCCGGGCAGGCCAGCGCACACACGCGGTGCCGGGCAAGCCTGGCTCCGGTCGCGTCAGCTCACATTCTTCGCGGCACTGGACATTCGTGCTCCAAGCGTCTCATCATGTAGGGGGCTGTGGGAGGTTGTCAGGCCTCCCATGTTGGATCTGCAGAGTGGCAGCGGGATGGTGCTTCCCCTTCCACCGCATCCCATGGAGCTCCCGAATGCGCGCCATATGTACTGGAGTTCCATTGGCATGGTCAGGGAGTCCCTCTGCAGCTGCTCGTGCGGCACGTGCACAACTGAATAGGACTGTCCGCTCACCCTCAGCTGCCTCCTTGCGCTACACAGTGCCGCGTCTGCTCCGAGGCTGCCTCTTCATCTCATTGACACCACGTGACATCACGTTGCACACAGTTGGCATGGCAACGCAGCCTCATTGGATGCCGTGCGGCCATTTTCAATGCAGTTGGAGAATGCAGGTTGTAGACTGAGGAAAATACCTATAGATGCTGCACCACACCGCCGCAGCACCCCATCGAAACACCTCGCCAGTGGGTAAACTGCATTCACCCCTAGGCGAGTGCATTTGTCGAGGCCTGTATATCTATCTATCTGACGCATGTTTCGTACAAAGATTCAGCTGTTACAGGTATGCTAAGCAACAACCGGCATGCCTCCTCAAGGAGGGGAACAGACAGAAAGAGAGAAAGCAAAGGGGGGAGGAGAGACAGCAAGGAGGGGAAAGAAGACAGGGAGACATCAAGTAGAGGAGGAGATAGATGAATGACAAGGAGGAGGAAATGGGGAGCAGGTTATACATGGGGCAGGAAGGAGTGCAAAGAGAGGGGAGGAGAGACAGCAAAGTGAGTTATAGGAGGAAACAAAGAGACAGCAAGGAGAGGAGACAGATGATATTAGTAAGAGAGGAGGGAGTCTATTGTGCACAGAGAGGTGTAAAGACAGTATTGCAGGGAATGCAAAGAGAGGGAGGAGAAAGTGCAAAGAGAAGGGCATGATAGAGGAGAGGGTAAGGTGGGTTAGAAAGAACAAGAGACAGCTAGGCATTATAGTGAGGGGTGAAAACAAAGAGTAATGTTAAATTAATAATGTTAAGAAATGCTAGATTGGCATATTTTATGCTGGGTACAGCTGGTGTATGGTTGTTTGGGAATCTTTTTGGCATAGCCTGGGTGGGAATCCATCGCAATAGGTTGGGTACCGGCCATCTTATGTTATGTCACAGTATACATATTTTTTTTTACAGTGAATGATCTGAGTGCTCAATAATACATGCTTTATTCTTTTTATTTTGATTGATTAATTTCAAATCAATTTGGAAGTATGGGGTTATGCCTCACTGTGCCAATTTGTTTTGATCTTGAGCATATCGTGGTTTATACTTTGGATGGGTTGATGCGTGGCATATGTTGAGTACCTATATATCCTCTCATGTACATCTCCAGGGCATATACCACTCATCCCACATCCAGCATTCATAGTTTTTATCCTGCCTCATGTACTGTTAATGACTGTAAGTCATTTACAACCTTTTTATTGGATAGGGGTAGTCTGTCATAATGTAACTGCTTCATTTAAATGTGGATTCTTTGTTTGTCTCTGTCGCTTCATCCAGTCACTGTGTGTCTAATGAACGTCATAATGTGATACATTAAAGACTCAGTGTTCTGAGCTAATTTAAACTAACATGGGCATGTAATGGATAAACTCTATTCCAGCCAACTATGCTAAATCCACAGATGCAATAGCCTTTGTTACAGTTGGTGAGATGGATTGTTCTCAGAAAACTAGTCTCTTATTACTGTACCCCATTTGCAGTCTGGTAAGGCCTGCAGACAGTGGCTCTGGTTCACTTCAGAATTCTCCCTCCACTCTGGAGCAGATGGTCATTCCTTGAAAAGCACTGGAAAGCTCCCAATGTAGTCGCAGCTATAGGATGCATTATTAGTGCTAAAGGTTCAGCACCATCATATATTGAGTTTGCAGTGGAATAATTATCTGATCTTGTGGTAGGACGGCCTGTAGGCGAAGTCAGACAATAGTCCACACGTGTAGTTTCAGGTTTAAAGCAAATGTTAAGTGGTTTTATTTCTCCACAGCAGAACTAAACATTTGGGCACACTGTTCCTTTAAGGCAATACAAAACCCATAGGAAACATTGCAGCAAAATAACACCTACTCCACATTGGGAGAACTTACTAACAATCCAAGCCCTATCAGGCTGGCTGGCTATCTCCAGTTCCCAACCTTTTAACATTCAATTTAATAGCCAGGAAACAATATTAAAGTTCTTACTGTGTTTTAGGGAGAGGGTTAGAAATCCATCTGGCTAGCAGCTTGCATAGGACAGCTCTGCAGTCTGAGACAGCCACCTTCCACAAGCATTACATTCCTTATCAAGGGTGGCTGTCAGCTGTCTCCGCTTACTTTCTGATTGCCTGACCATTCTTCCTGGGTTAACCTTCTGTGAGTGCTGGATAAAGGACTCACGTGTATGTTTCCCAGGCATAACTATCAGTCCTTGACTTCACCCTGTCACAGCTCTCTTTTAACTTGTGTTCCATAATTCAAGATATATTGAGTAGCGTTAGTTTTGTCCCAAAAGTCTTACGATGCATTGCATAAGAATAATTACCATGTAAGATAAAATGCAATCCGTGACCTGCTTTCATGTGATCAGTTTCAACAGGAAATGACAGCAAATAGGGACCACTTGGCCAGCTCTTATCCACTGTGAAACTTTACACCCTATTAGATCCTTTATTTAATTTTATATTTCAGGTAGCCTTCTATGTATCCTAATCAATTTGAACTCCCTTATTGTTTTATTACAGTTGTAAAGTTGCATAAAGATGGAGTAAGGACCAAAATCAGTGCGATGTGGGGGTCTCGATAAAAAAGAGATGTTTTTAATGGAAAAATACAGATTTTTTTTATCAGCAACACATTGTAGTCTATGAGATGCTGATACTAAAAATAAGTAAGACTGGCTCCAAATCAGTTACTCACTGGAAATCAACACATTTTTATAGCATATTTCATGAACAGAATGCTATTAGAATATATCCCATCAAAATAAATGATCAGAATGAAAAAATTAAATTTAACAAAACAGTAAAATACAAATATAAAATTGAGTGGGAAGCATAGGTGAAATTCCACTTTTGCAAAATAAATTGAATCTGTAATTAAAACAGCCACATAACACATGTTCTGTGATATTTAAAGCTTGTTTCAAACTTGAATGAATACAGTATGTAATGGCATTAAAATCTAAGCTTAAAAAAACAGGACAATGCTCTGCTTCTCTAACAGTAAATTGTTAAGGTAGTGAAATTGTCTGTAGGTCAATACCTGTGATATACTTAAATTAATGTCATGCTCTGCAAATCTCACCAGCTGTGATGCAGAGAAAGAAAGACTCAATGAGTAATACAATCAAAGCAGTGTGTTGTTCAATGGAACATACTGTAACTCCTTATCCAATGTCTCCTTTCTCTTCTTCCAGGTGGGCAAAAGGTGGCCAGCTGCTTAAGGAGGTGATAGGGGAAATCTATGAAACTCTTGTTGACCATTCCTTCTTCACTGAACCTGTATCCTGCGAGGTGACCAATGCCCTGGGCAGCACCAACATAAGCAGGACTGTCGACGTATACTGTAAGTGTATGGACACTTTATTAAGGGCTGTACTGTACTTCAAGGCTATGTACTCTTAGGCTAAGGCCCCGCTCCCTTAGTCAGCGCGCCCACACTGCAGACAGGCGGCGCGCTGACAGGCACAGACCACGATATGCGGTCTGTAGGGAGCCGGAGCGGGAGGGGGGGGCGTGGTTTGAGTGGAGGGACCCGAAACCCTCCCCCCCCTCCATGGGCTCGGTCTCCCGGGCTGCAGGAGGGAGCTGCTGCGGGCTGCTGGAAGGTAAGCAGCTCCCTCTCCCCACAAATGCCCTCCTCACACACGCTGATACACACACACACACACACCACCCCCTACCTTGTGGAGGAAGCTGTCTGACAGCTCCCGCTCCTGCCCCGGCCGCTGATAGGCTCATCAGCGCACCACGTGACGCGTCAACGCTCGGGATCACCATTTTCTTGCATCCCCTGGCGGCTTACGCGTCACAGCACGTTGTGAGCCGTGCAGCGAGGGGGGACTGGGACCGGCTAGGAAAGGATACCCCTTCTGGTGAGGAACGCGCACGCGGTCACGCGCCGCCGGACGCAGCTGGACCAAAGCCTTAACCTTTTAGCTTTTTTTGAGAACCAAACAACATGGATTCTCCTAGCAATGATTTGCAAACTGAACTGATACATTTTCATGCATTCATACCATAGTTCTAGTTATTGTAAATAGAGCTACTTACTGTATCCAGCAGATTGATAATAGCAGAGCACAAAAATAACTGCAATATAAAAAGAGTATCCTTTCCCCTCTGAGTTTACAGTCATCCTGCACTGCCTTAATATTTAAACAAGTGGAAGCAGCAAGGTTGGCCAAAAATGGGGGAAAGTGAAAAAGGGTTTAAAAATCAGAATATAAACCCACATCTCCTCCCAAAAAACATGAAAGATTATCCTAGTATTCCCACAAAAAATAATATCGAAATAAATGAAATTAAACACCCATAATTGTAGTAGTATGCCAGGAGCAGAATTACAACTCTAAGGCCCTGATACAAAACCCCCAATTAAATCAGGGCTCATAACATCATGTTGTCACACTCCAATATGTTACCCGAGTTTAACGCCAACAACGGCCATTAGTTTTTATTTATAAAAATGTTTTACCAGGAAGTAATACATTGAGAGTTACCTCTCATTTTCAAGTATGTCCTGGGTAGTGATGGCATTAGCACAGGCTCAGCAGCATGTAATGTTAGCACTGCCTTGCGTTAGCTTAACATGATTCACGTTATGCCAGTCTTACTCCCCTCCAGACCCTGAAATATGACGCAGGAGGAGAGAGAGCTAAGTGCTAATATATATATATAGATATATAGATATAGAGAGAGAGAACACAGAAAAATAAAATACATTTAGGCTGAGCCTATAAAGTGTAGTCTTACATGCAAAACTTAAAATCCCTATATCAAATATAAAAAAAATATATATATAAAAGAATAAATATCAATGAGGCATGTTCCTTTTGAGCGCAGAAGAGGGTCACATGACCCTTCTCTGACCAATGACAGCCCAACAGTGAATACATTTTATATAATACACATGCAGTAATCAAACCCATGACCCTTCATTCTCTAGCTGCTACACCACAGGGTTGGTGTGATGAATCTGACTCTATAAACTGTACAGTCCAGGGTGATGTTAAGTTTCTTTATAGAGTCTGATTTATCACACCAACCCTGTGATGTAGCAGCTAGAGAATTGCACTGGCATATGAAAGTTTCTGGGTTCGATTCCTGCATGTGTATTATATAAAATGTATTCATTGGTTCAATTCCCACATGGTGTAGGGGGGAGGGGTGTGTGTATGTGTGTCCATTAGCAATAAAGCATTTAATGTTATATTAAAAAAAAACAAAAAAACCTTGGTGATGTTTTTAAATCAGGAGCCACGCTGAGACCACGTTATAAGCAGATCACGCTATTACGGGGTTGAGCTGTAATATGCAGTTGCTAGGCCAATAGAACATAAGTCTGATGTGCAAAAAAATGCATAAAAATACAAAACAAAATATATATATATATATATATATAAATAATTTTAAAGTCCAAGAATACAAAACCATAAAAATAGTCCAATAACTGTATAACCACAATTGGTTCACCTTAATGGATCCTTTAGGATACTGGCAGCCTTCTTCACGGGTACAACCACCTCCCTTTCACAAGACCTGGATAGAAAAAAAGAAGAAAAAACGCCCGATTATAGTGTGATACCAGTGATAAAAATTATAATGCTCTTGAACATGACAATTTAAAACTCACAAACATCCAATGTTATTAGGTGTTTTATGAGATAACTCAGGCCCCATGACATCAGTCTATCTGAAGAAACACGTAGGGTAATGTGCTGCTGAGAGGCGGTGTGCAAAGATTCATTGAATCACTACGCTAGAGTAAGTGTGGATACTCAGCCCTGAAGACTGGGAACTTTTCTCTACTCGGAACACTGTGGATATACTGCCAGTTGCTGGGAGGACTCCCTAAAGAGCAACACACATTGGGAAGTCTTGTGAGGAGGTGATCCTGCAACGGACCGGGTGAAGCAGAGCAGCATTCCAATGCCATGTTGAAGCATGAGTTATCTCATAAAACGCCTAATAATTTCGGATGTTTGTGAATTTTAAATTGCTATGTTCAAAAGCATTATCATTTTTATCACTGGTATCAAATTAGGATTGGACGTTTTTTCTTTATCCAAGTATATATATTTTATATATATATATATATATATATATATATATATATATATATATATATATATATATATATATAATGTGTTTTCTTGTCCCACTCTTGCTTTGATACATATATGCAAATGTAATGTACCTGCAACATAATTTGCTAAGTAGCTGACATGGCTCTTCATTTTCTACAGTTGGGCCACGCATGGCTACAGAACCCGAATCTATTCTTGTGGACCTTGGATCAGATGCCACATTTCACTGTGCTTGGACTGGTAACCCATCGCTCACCATTGTCTGGATGAAGCGTGGCTCGGGTGTTGTAAGTTTCTAACAAGATTCCATACATTTTGCAACAAATAGTCTATTCATCTAGAATTGGAAAAATATCTATTCATAAATGTATTCAAATAAATCAATATTTAGTTAAGTTACAAATTACATTTCTCGTAAAGATATGGCGGCCTAAGTACATACATTTTTTTTAACTTGTATTGCCAGTGCTAAAAAGTAATACAAACATTCATAACATGTGCATAGTATGTATGAAGCTTGTCACGTGACTTCATACATATGATGTATCATTTGTTCTTTGAAATACTTTTTGATACATCCCTCATGTTGAAAATCTGGTTAATACAGTTAAAATTAAAACTGAATTATGTGTATTGTTTTGTTTATAACTAGTAGTAGTAAATATAAATGATTACTGTATTATTTATAATAGCTATACTGTGAAAATAATACATTTGTAGTTAACCTATATAATGAAATATCTGCGTCAAAGATTTTGTTGTTGATAAATAGCAAATTTATTGGTGAACACTTTTGACACACTTTTAATTGATTTTGTGATGCACCGAAATATTTTAGTACGTACTATTTACATCTGTACGCCAAAGGTAATTCATTTCTACTGTATACAAAACAAATGTAAAATATTTTTTAAAATGTTTGACTTAACTGGTGCAGATGGAGAAAGTTGAGTACATACTGTATGAGCACACATGCACAAAAATTGAGTTTGAGGCACCCATTTTGCTGAAAATTCCATTTGCAATGCTTAATACATAGGATCCGTAAGGTTAAATATCAATTGTAAGAGGCTTGGGTAAATTGGTCGATTAGGTTCATTTTCTCTACCCTTTCTTCAGCTACTTTGGCTATTAACTGTATTTTAAAATATATTTGTTTTAACATACATAATGGGCTAGTAAAGTAGTTCTCTGTGCTGCTGGAGTTTTTAATTTCCCTTTATTTTAACCAGTGCTTTTTTTTGGAGTAAAAAAAGAGGTGCGGGTACTCAGGCTCACAGACTGCTTTCCCAGGGCCAAGGACTAGTGTCCAATGGGTCGCGGCAGTATACATAACAAACCCTTCCCCAATACACATAATAAGCCCCTTCCCCAAAACACATAGTAACCCCCCATCCCCACTACACTTCTAGCCATGACTGGGTGTGGCTACTACTCTACCCTGTATTGACATATCAGTCCTGGTAACAGCAGGCAGTGTTGGGATCAATCATGGGGTTTCCCCACTCAAGGCAGTACCTTTGAGTGAAAGGGGATGAGGTGGGATCAGGTCTGGGTTCTACCCCAGCCTTGGTTCAGACCTGGTACCCTCCCTATTCTGATAATAGCGTCTTCTTTATAAACTTCATCTCTAATGGGGAGTTAACTGTTAATAACTATAAAAGCTATCACCTTTGTCACATAGTAGTCTATTTATTTAATACAGCTCAACCCCGGTATAGCGTGATCCGTTATACCGTGAATCCAGTTATAACGCGATGTGAACGTGGCTCCCAATAATATGTAGTACTCCTACCATGCCGTTTTCCAGCCCCTCTTGCTGTGCCCTGCTGGGGTGACCCAGTGCTTGCTGGCTGCCTGCTCCCCCCCTCCCCCCTCCTCCTCGGCTCCGGGTCAAATGACGTTGCGGGGTCACGTGACCCCGCAGCGTCATTTGATGCCAGTTACCATGGCAACACGTCACTCTGTTGCTCTCGTACCTCCAGCCTCTTCACTGATTTCTCCATGGTAGGAGCATGCCGAAAGCCCCCGGTGACCTGCGGAATGAGTAACTAATTCAGCCTTTTACATTCATTTCACAACAGACTGCAACACACACACAGTCACACACAGTCACACACAGTCACACACAGTCACACACAGTCACACACAGACACAGACACACACACACACACACACAGGCAGACGCAGACAGACAGACACACAGACATGCTGTCTCTTTAAGGGAGCTGGCTCTGATTTTCCTCTCTCTCCTGTCAGCCGGAAGCTGACAGCAGTAGCAGGGAGAGGAGAGAGCTGCCAGCTGCTGCCAATGCCAGGTCAGTCCAACATGGGAGTGCCGCTGGGCTGCCGGGTCTGGGACAGCTGGGAGAGTTATCCCAGCTCTCCCCCTCCGGCGGTCGAAGGGGTGCAACTCTGGGCAAATTTGTTTTAACACCATCCGCTTATAATTCAATGTGCTTTTTTGGACCCCAAGCACCGCGCTATAACGGGGTTGAGCTATATACATATGTATATATATTTGTTTATATGTATGTGTATATATATATATGTATATATGTGTATATATACTTGTGTATATATATATATATGTGTGTAAAGGAAAAACAAACAGAAAACAGGCGCACTCATAGTGTAGTAAGGTTAACAATTTCATATGGGACTGGAATAAAATATGAACTGCACACTCACAAACGGATGAATTAAAATCGCCTGTATGAGATAATGTCTCAATCGCCAACAACTGTAGCAGGAACTCAGCTGGATCTCCGGAGTAGAGTACTGTCCCGTCACTGTGCAGGGGGGGGGAGGGCCGAATGATGGCGGCAAACACTTCGTGTAGCGGAAGCAGGATGCGCACACCTCTCTGTTGTTCAGACGCTCCTCTCACCATAGAGAACTTCCGAGTCAGCTTTGTCACTCACACCACAGTGAGCGTTGTAGTGATAGTCCGTCCCGATTACACAGGGATAGGCGCTCCGTTTGTAAGTAGTATTGCAAGTTCAATATGATAAATAAAATAAATAAATATACTCCAAATGATATGCCCTTTATATACACACACACTATATACACACACACACACACACACACACACTATATACACACATACACACACCTGTACCGGTTCACTCTGTCTGGAGCTGCTCTGCTTGATCATGCGGGAAAACAGGCAGGGGAGAGATTGGCTGAGTGGAGTGACGGCTCCACCCCCTCAGCAAGCACTGAAAATACCAAGCAGCAGGGGAAGCAGAGGTGGCAGTACTGAGTACCGGACAGTACAGTCACAAAAAAAGCCTTGCTTTTACCCAGATTGACATACTGTAGAGGACCTGTGCTTTGCTTTGAAATTAGAATTAAAATCTCCTGGACACAAAAATGTGTCCAGGGGAAAAATAAGTCCGCCAGGGGCTACCATCATTGAGAGATGATATTGCAGCTTTCTACAGTAGACCATGTAGACATTTTTCTTCTTTTTTTTTTACACATACAAGCAAAATTAAAATATATAATTTCATAGAAACTAGTGGGTCCCAGGAGCTGGATGTATTGTGCTTGTGCTCCACAGAACCCCACACCCTGGATCTGTCCAGGTGAAAAGAAAAAATGTGATCTGGAGGGAGGAGACCGTTTGCTGCTTTAATAAAGGGACAGTAGCTACAGTAAAACCAGTGTAACACATGTCTCCCCCCCCCCCAACCTAATTTAGGGACCAGTGTGTGGAAGTGGGCGCATTACATTGCTGTTGTGGTGCTTCACCTGTTGGTTTGCAGGAGGTCTGAGTGGTCTGCTTGTTGTTATGACACATGACAGGACTGGCTCGCCCAGGACTCTGGGTTCTTCATAAGGTTGTCAGTGCCTCCAGCAGTGATCGATCCCACAAAGTGTAGGCGTCAGCCCCCATCACTACACACATACCTTCCTCCAGCCCAGGAACTGACACATTAGGCAGAGGTAGCTTTACAGGGTCTTTATTCATGGCATCATCCAGCATGTTTAGCAGCATAGTCTTCTCCACACGTCCCAGGACTTCTAGACTGTGCTTTCTCTCTCCACTGCTCTGCTCCAGGTGGTCTTAGGCTAGCCAGCCCAAGTGAGCAAGCTTACCCCACCATGGGGAAGACTATAAAAATACTATACCCTTTATGCTGTTTGGTAAATACTATTGCAGATGAGCATATGATGCTTTAAAGGAAATAATAACATATTAATATTAACATAAAAATAATAACAAAAATGGGAATGTTATTTTTTTTTTATTCAAATTCTTAGTCTTTACTACTTCTGTACTTCTGTACTTCCCAGAAATTCAAAGTTCTCCACAACAATGCCGTTTCAGGGGCAAAACCATCCAGCTGTACTTCTCATTGTAGCTACCCTGATAGCCACAACAAATCTCTTAAACATAATAATAATATTTTTTTATATAGCTGGTGCAGCTCAGTAACTGAACTTCACAGGTAGAGCAGGATCACGAGTGTTAAACTTCAGCCGCTTTGATATTTCTCCCTGAAGTCATGAGAGTGAAAACATTACTTTTATCATTAAGAGGCTATGAGACTTATAACATACAGTAGGTGCTGTCATAATAAAGACAGCACTATTCAACCTGTTGCACATGTGCCAGTGAAGTTTCACTCATCTGGAGGTAGATGAAGAACTGTATCCATATTTGTTACAATAATGGTGTCTGATATTTCAGTGGAAAAATTTGAATTTTTAACATAAATGTAGGTTTTGGTCAGGCGTTTAGAAATGAAAATCTTGTGGTTCTCAGGGCTTTGACATATGTCTTTTGGCAGTTACAACTTATGTTTCTATACTGGCAAAATTCTTTATGCATCTGGTAATGAATAGTAATGATGAGTGCACAGGAGATAAAAAAAAGATAAAGAAGTTCCAGGTAGAAGGAGGAATATTTAGGTTAAAAAGGGCATTGGATAGTGGCGATAGTTTATATTCCTTCTAACCCTTTAGTGAAGCTGTTGTATCTAGTATTAATGTGTATATCATATTGACATTGCCATACTAAGGTGTTTCCAGCACAATAACTGCTACAGTATACTAGAACCAAAAAAAATTGATTACCATGAGAGAAAGAATCCCTGTTCCTGTGTGTCTTCCCTACTTCACAGGTGCTGAGTAATGATAACTCCTTAACGTTACGAAACGTTCGGCAGGAGGATGCTGGGAAGTATGTGTGCCGAGCAGTCGTGCCTCGTGTGAGTGCTGGTGAGAGGGAAATCACTCTGACAGTAAATGGTGAGAAATTGTTCATGAACCTTCTTCACTGCTGGAGGGGGTAGTAGAATTTTGTAAAGACTAGTTGCTAGCACTTTTACCAGTTCAGGTTTTCATGTTTGTCAATAGTAAATAAAAAAGGACCGAACAAACCAATAGATTCGATTTATGTAACTTGCAGGAGTTCTATGAGGCTTAGCTATAAATTATTAATGAAATGTGCATGTGTTAAGATAATTCAGTGAATACACCCTATTGTCTACCTGTAATGTACAGTAGAGGCAACATTTATTCTAACATTTGCTGTAAACTAGCCGGGTTACATTCTGGGTATGTGCAGGGTCTGTGCTGGGTATGTTCTGGGCTAGTTTGAGGCACATTTAAGGCATTTCTGCATTGACTAACGACCCATAGGATTAACACAGCAGGGATCCCTGGCAATCCAATTCAGTTTGAATGGGACTGCCAGGGACCCCCGCTGTTTATCTGATAGGCCATTAATCAATGCAGAAATGCTGGGGCTAGTTTAAGGAACGTTTAAGGCATGTATTCAGAATGTACCTGGGTGTACCTCGGTCTTTTGGGGAATTGTCACTGGTTTTTGTTAGAATAAGAGTTGCCTTTACTGTAAGTACACACTTTTTCTCTATGAGAGCTTGCTTGCGTTAAAAGGAAACCAGATTTGGTGCTAAGGTCCAGCACACCTTTTGACCAGATTTGGTGCTAATGCCTAGCACACTTTATGGCCCATTGTGGCTCTTACCATGCCCTATAAATCAACATTTTCTAGTAAATCTTGACCTAAATATGTTTGTATGAAAAAAAGTTTATTAGCAGATGTAATGTATGGCACACCTTTGAGCACTTGACTTGTATATGTAACAAGGATTAATATACACAATTATATAACGGACTCATTTTTCTTCCTGCAGAGACCCTAAAATGAGTAATATCTTGCCTCAATCCATCACCATACTGTATATATCTTAAATCACTGCCACATTGAGAAATGAATTGCAAGTGTTTTTGGTCCCTGTTTACTAAGAAAAAGATGTAATTAACAAACAAATATCTATTGTAGTAAATTGTGTCCAAAAAAATCAGTTACTGTCTTCAAAAATGTGCAAAGTTCAATTAGAGACCAAAACAGTTTTATTACATTTTAGAATTAATATACAAAAATACTACAGAACAGTGCATAGTTACAGAAAAGAATGTTACAATAAACATACAGTATGATATGCAGACAGTTTCATAAATATAATGGTATAAAACAAACTGAAATTCCAGACATACATTACCACATATTAGACTTCTGAAAGGGTCGGGAGCTCGAAATATGAGAATTCATATGTCATAGCGTCATATCCCAAATGCATATTTTTTGTACTAAAAATCCCTGCATTGGAAATGAATTAGCACAGTTTCTGGGCCATGTCCTTAACTCCCCCTCATCACCATCTAATCACATTTTTATAGCTTTGGGAGAGAAAATTGTTTTTTGTTTTAATAAAAAAAAATACCTCAGAGCATAATATGTCTTATAACTCTATCCCTGTAACTCCTAGAATACTGTGACCCACCTCATCATGTTCCGGTGAGTTTGCCGCAGGCATAGAGATTAATCTTGACAGTGCTACTTCTAAGTTTGAGAGACAAATGTATATCTGACATATGTAGCTATCTCACCCTGTTGTTTTTTTATATCAATTTAATCAGCTGAGCTCCCTTGTCATTAATAAATCCTTCACATCCTTGACAATTCTATCAAATCCCAAATATCTTATATTTAGTACACTTGTACTAATTTGTGGAATGTCTTCTTGGCCACACCCTCTTGCTTCCCCCAGATTGCTTGAGGAATTTATTTCAAGGTACTGTACATAGAAAAGGCTCTGCTTATTTCCACTGTCAAAAAGAGTTATGGATCTATGACTCTAATCACGCCCCCATCCCAGGCCAGGTTTGTTCTCGGATAACCCCACTTTTAGACAGAAACAGAAAACCAGGCCAGGTCATTGTGCCCTGACCCCCATAAAACAATACAATGTATTTTTAAGATGTAACTTGTAACTTAAATGAACCTTTTGTGTGCCAAAGTTGCAGAATACTGAGAATGAATATGAATATGTTTCCGGCATCATCACACCAGATAGAAAGATTAAATAACAAATATGTTTTTTTCTTATTATTGATATACTGGTATTTCTAGGCTTTCTCTATTTAGTGCTGCTATACTTGAATAGTGTTGCTGGTTTGTTACCATTGCTTGTATGGAAAATAATCATTGGGTGCTCATGTGTTGAGTACTGTGCTTGTGCGTTGTGCTACCCTAATATGTATTTCTTAAAACGGAAATGTGGATCTCCTAGAAAATCTAATTCTAGGAACACTGTTAAATGGTAAAGGTTTTCCAAATGGCAGAGAAGGGTACTGGATGAGTTTGGTTACCAACAAATAATCCCTAACCACAGCAACCATTTTTTTTGCAGTGATGAAATGTTGAAAAGTAAGGTGTGGACAATAACTCTACTGGGGTTATTAATTAAACGGCAATAGTTTGATCGTGGCACTATCACACGGAAACTCTCATTGATTTGAACATGAGTTTCCATGCGATAGTGACCTGAACAACACTTTTGAAGTCTAATATAAATCCCCTGGGGGGATTCCTATAAATGTTTGAACTACAGTATAGCAGTAGGGTGAGTAGAGTAGATCACCTCACAATATGACTTGGTTACACAAGTGAACAACAGAATAATTTCCTATATGACCCCCAACCCTGCAAGTATCACACATTTCTAATACTGGTTCAAGTCATCCATCAGCAGGCAGATTTTCACATCAAAGTAGAATGGATGATATTTTGTTGACAAGCATTGAGCTTTTTATTGCTTTCGTACTGCTGTAGCAATGCTACATGAGTTGGTATGGTTGTTTTCTCTCTGTCTCATAGTATTGGCGCTACATCTTTAGACCCTTAAGATAAATCTGAGACAAGGCACCGTTAATTCTCTATAAACCACTCTTTGCACAGTTCTTTACACAGTATTGCCCATGTTGTTTACCTTTCTCTTGATAGGCCCCTCACTCATGCATTCCCTCAGACACTCTTTTTCAAGTTCATGGACATTGATGTATCACTTTCCCTGTAGGTAGTCTATGGCTCTTGGTGTCGGCGACCTTGGACCTTTCTGATAAAGGGATTCTGCATGTTACTACTGTATATTTTGAAGTTGTGAAGGACTCGAGAGGCCAAATTCGAGACCCCCTCCCATCCCCAGACATCCATAGTTCAGAGAAATCCGGACCATCAATAGGGGTTATCAGCAGGGCCCTAGTGAACAGCTATTTTCACTTCATGCAACATAGTACAGCAACATGTTGATTCCTACATGGCATGCTCGGCAATAAATCCCACAATAACTAGTATCAGAGCAATGAATATACTGTATATCAAGTTTACACTAATCTCTACAATTGATATACATTGTTTTCTAGGGGTGGCCAAAATTATATGCACAAATAATTAACCACATTACTTTTTTGTTTTAAAATAAATGCTACATAATATAAATACGTAAATAAGAAAAAAGGTATTCCCTTTTTACCGAAACAAGACAAATTGACTTATGCAATTTCTCCCTATCCCAGTTAGTGTTCCCTCCCTAAATAACACGCATATAATGCAATAAGAAGCAGATAGTGGCAATGAGAAGACATGCCAGTGGCATCACAGTATGCCGTGATGAGGAATGCACCACTTGGCTTTATCTCGCCGTGCTTTGCAAAGTGATATTGTTTCTCTTCTACTCACACTGCCTTATCGACAGCAGGAGTTTAATTACTGTACAGTAAAATAGCTAGCAGAAAACAAAACCAGCAGTAAGAAAACAACACAGACAGGGAGAGAGATTGTTTGAAATTTAGAATGAAATCATGCATTGTATATCTACAGACAGCTCAGAGAAGTCTAAAAGGAGCCAGGAAAGCACACTCTACCTAGAGTTATCAGGGGATGCATACCGCTCATTCTTACTCCTGTTAACATAAGAAACAGATATTATTGAATTTACCTTACATTAAAACATAGAGACATTATAAACATAACATGTACATCTCATTGACTCCCTCCTCCTACATACATTAGGATAATATGTACCTCTCACCTCCTCTTACATTTGGGACGCATATGTATCTGTCAATCTGTGCAGTAGAGACATGAGAGACAGAACACGCTCTTTCCCCATCCCATGGATATATTAGGAGAACATACCTTTGCTGCTTCCCCTCAGTTGAGGAGCCTTTGCTACATAAAAAAAATGTATCTCCAACCTACTGTTACAGGGACATGTTATACATACTTCTCCCCCCTTTCTTCCACTGATACGTCAGGTATCAATATTTATCGTTGGTGTCTGATACATCAGAGACACATACTTTTCCACCTGCCACAAAAGCAACATATGCATCAGGTCCACAAAACGCTAACCAATCCTCTCAAAAAGACATAGGGGCCTATTCTAGTAGCCTCGATAACCCACTTAATGAGGTGTTTTAGCTGTTATTGGCCAAAAAAAGCTACAGCTATTCAGAAAGCATCTATAAGTGGGCGGCAAAAGCATTTTATCACCATTTTTGGCTCTCGCCCAAACACGCCGCCAGGTGTGCAGCAATAAGCCCCTAATAGCCAGTTTTGAGAAATTGTGCAATTCTACTAGCCTTGATTAGGATGGGCAGGCAAATTATTGGATATAAGGGAAAAGCAGAGGTATTAAACAAATTATTTGCCTCTGTGTTTAACAGGGAAGAATCCATTTCAATTGTAGTACCGCAGGAGGAAGCCACAACTCCATATTAATGAACAATTGGTTAACTGAGGAAGAAGTTCATAGGCAGCTTGAAAAAATTAAAGTAAATAAGGCACCTGGCCCTGATGGCATACATCCAAGAGTTCTCAAGGATTTAAGTTCATTAATAGCCAAACTATTACATTTAATATTCAAGGACTAAAGCAGATGTGGTGCCTATATTTAAAAAGGGAACTAGATCACAACCAGGGAATTACAGACCTGTAAGCCTGACTTCAATAGAGGGGGAAACTACTTGAAGGTTTAATACGGAATAATATTCAGGAATACCTAATGGAAAACAAAATTATTAGTAATAGTCACTATGGATTTATGAAGGATAGATCTTGCCAAACTAACCTTATTTGTTTCTTTGAGGAGGTAAGTAGGAATGACCAGATGCTCGTAAGATCTGCAGTAGTAACATAACCCACCGGCTTGGCGAAATTGTCGTATCGGTGCCCGAGGACGCTGGACTCCGAGTTGCATTGGCTCCAGAGCGGGCAGCGGGGAGACGGCAGGTCCAGTGGTTGAAGAGAACCTGGGAAAAGGGGCATGGAAAGGCATAAATTGGGGGTGTTGGCGCTCAGCACGGTATACCTGAAGACGTTGATCCACTCCAATGGCCTGGGAGATGAGTTCCTCCAGAAGTCCTGGCCTGGGTTGTGAGGCGAGTTCGTCCTTCACAGAATCCATTAAGCCTCACCAGAAGACTGAGACTAAGGCCTCTTGGTCCCATCGTGTCTCGGCTGCTATGGTCCTGAACTCCAAGGTGTACTGGGCCACGGACCGACGTCCCTGTGAAAGCTGAAGCAAAGAGGCAGTTTCTTGGCGTGCGAGGGTATCGAAGACCTGTCGAAAGTCTCGTCTAAAGACAGCGTAATCTCGGGTGATTTCGGGAAGTACTTCCCAAATTGGGGAGGCCCATGCCAGCGCATTTCCCGTGAGTAGGCTGTAAACATATGCAACTTTCTTACGACCAGTGGAATACTGCTGCGTGGCCATCTCACACTGGAGCTCGCATTGATTGAGAAATCCACGACAGGCGTGCGGATCCCCCGTGTACAGCTTAGGTGCCGGAATCTTCGGGCCTGGGGTCGCGGCGGACACCGGTTCTACCTGCGCCGGTGGTGCGGCCACAGGTGGTGCCTGAAATGCAAGGTCCTGTACCTGTTGAGTGAGCAGAGCCATCTGATCAGTTAAGGCCTGGATTTGTTGATACATGGCTGCCATCATAGAGGCCAGATCAGTCTGGTCTGCGTCTTGTGGGCTCGACATAATGTTACGCCGGTGCTGCCCGCAGACCAGACCCGTCCCTTATACTGAGGTGGGGATGTATATGTGCACGCACCCGCAGCAGAAGGAGCGTGTCCGGAGTGTGGTGTTTTGGCGTTGCCAGGCCAGGTGGAAATAGCTGTAGCAATACTTGCCGGTACCGGTAAAAGAAGAGACGTAGTCATTGCCGTTAGCCAAAGTCTGGGAGAGGAGAGATCCGGAAGGTCGGGGTCCAAGCTGAGATCGAGGGGTGTGAGAAGCAGCGAGGTCAAGTTGGAGCCGGGGTCCAGAGCCAGAGAGTGAAGTCCGCCAAGCCGGGTCGTAACCTGAATAAACGAAGTCGAGAGAGAGCCAGAGTAGACATCCGCAAGTAGAGACTATGTCGAGCGATGTGGGAATGGCAAGACAGGCATTATATAGTGCGGCTGGCGAGTAGAAAGAGGAGGAATGCATGGAGCCGTCCTGGATAGGCTGCCTTGAGGAGAATGCAGGTGAGCAGCTTTGGGGTATGATTGCAGCCTGTGCGTGAGCTGGGGGCGTGGCTTCACTGCAGGAGCAGTGAATAAATTAACTTGGTCCGGCGCGCGCTCCGTAACGAGGGGGAGCATTCGCCCAGGAGTGGTAGCAGCCGCAAGAGTCCCAGCCGCCCGCGGAACAGCGAACGCCCGCCGGGGATGAAGGGGGAGTCCCCCAACCATGGGGACCGGACGGGACCAGCGAGGGAGACGTCCCGCAGCAGCGGGAGCAACGAGAGGTGAGGGGAGGTCACGCTGCAACCGTCGTGACCCCCGAATCCTCACAATCTGTTTCCCTTTAGAGTACCGATAAATACAGTGACAGGCAATGCATTTTTTTATTACATTTTAGGATTGGATAGCGGTTTCATTTCTTTAATTGCTTTGCTGGTTAGGTGTTTATTTAATTGTATCCTAGTATTTTGGATAACAGATTTTTTTTTCTTTTGCGGTTTTGGTGTTAGAATAATTTTATTGATGTGTAGTTGAGGCATTTTAGTTATTTTATTCTTGTGGTGTTTAGGTGCTTGTTTATTTCTTTAATTGTTGTGTATTTTTTAGCTTGATGGTTTTTTTTAAAAGGTTAGCCATTGATGGGTCTATAGTGGCTTATCATGCCCATATTATATGGTGTATGATGTACCACTGTACCAATCAATGGATAAAGGGTGGGTGTCAACGGGAGACCAGGCATTTACACCTTTTATACCAGGATCATAACACTGAGCAAAACAAGTTGGTAAAATAAATTGTCATTTATTCACTTTAAATAGGCTAAAGCACAGTGAAACACAAAATACATGAGAAATACACACTTACTGGGGGTCTGGGGCAAATAACTAGCTTTTCCTGGTTGAAATATGCAAAGAAACAAAGTTTTTAGTTGACTGGGACTTGGTCCCAAATGTCCTGGAACTGAAATCGGCTTGTAGTTCCTTACACCACCGCTTTCTTTCTTCCGGAGCTGCTGAAATCCCTTGACCGGGAGTTCGTCCCAAACGTCCTGGAACTATTTTCGTCTTGCAATCCTAGCTGCGACCGCTACGTTCAATTCTCAGAACTTGGCCCCGAAAAGTGGGACTTTCCTGCCTTGAAATTTCAGAAACCGGCTCGCTGCTATTTCTCAGAGAGTATCTTTTATTCGTTTCAAATGTGGCACTGCTGTTCTGGTGCTTATAATCTGCTCTCTGGATTGGCTGAGGGTTTCTTATAGTATTTCAAAGTTCATTCATGAAATACTACAGCCAATCCGAGCGTGGGAAATTTCCTACCAGCCAATCAGAGCGATGCCAGTCTTCTGAAGCCGGGCAAGCGGATCTACGGCATGTGTCAAGGGCATGCGCCAACCTGGCACTTCAGCCACTAGGTATGCAGAAGGCACCTGCTGGTTTAGGCTCCTCATGGTCTGGGAAAGGCAAATCGTAGTCTGAGGACTTCCATTCATCGCAGGACATGGATACTCAGCCGAAACCTCCTGCCCAAATGCTCTTCACACTTCTGACATCCTCTGTGGCTTTCATGTTCGATGTCTGAGTACACACCAACTTGGTAGCCCAGTGACTCACTCAGGACGTACGATCTGAAAGTCCCAGCTCATTACTATGAACAAAGCATATATGTATTTTAAACATACTGTTTTTATAAAATCACACATTTTATTCTTCCCTAAGTCTTATAGTTATGTGGAATAGAATAAGAAATTTGCACTTCATTCCTACTAGCCATATTCCCTACCGACTATACTAGACAGACTTAAAAATTCTCACAACCTTATGCATGGTTGGAGTACCCCCAGTACCACTATACTGGGCATTAACTGGGCAACCCCTCTTAAACTAGGGACCCCTTTACCATTCCAGGTATACCTTACATCAATATGCAGCTCTCTATGCAGCTGGGCCACATCGCTGCAGATCGCATGGGTGAGAACTTTTGAGAGAGGCTGAGATCACATCGCTGCTTCTTGTAAGTGTTGGTAATTTTTCTATTGCATAGCTTCAGAGTCTTTCTGAATAACATGATAACTAAACTTACAAAATCTGCGGTGTAACATACCAAGCGAGAGATTTTATGAAGGCTACTAGAATAGGCCCCATAGTACTGTATATTTACCAAAGGAGACTAAAAGGAGATAAGAGAGACTTATCTCATCCTTCCTTCTAAAAACATCAGAAGCATATACCTCTAGACTCACATATTGCTGAAATATGGGGTGCTGCAAACATCTGACCTCTTCCATCAATGGCACATCAATGACTTGACTCATCTTTCCTCCACCGACAACAATGACACAATACCCCCTCCAACAGAATATCTGGAACACATAACTCATTTGTTGCTGTGTAATATTGGAGCCACATATCTCAGTACGTATACTTGAATATGTATACACTACTGTATGTATTGCTGCTGGGGAACATCAATTGTGCAAATACATACCTTATATTGTGGAGTTGCAGTGTACTTGTTTGCCAGACAATTAACCTTAGACCATATTGGCAACACTTGTAACTTCTTAATTGAATGAAAGAAAATGAATGAGACAAAAACGTGTTGTACCTTTCAAATAGGGTTTAGAAGGATTACATACCTTAGAACCATTGAGACACCATTCAATTATTGTATTTTAAATTTCAAAGGCAAAGTCCTGGTGTTGGATTGTAAAATGTTAATCATGACACTTTTTAAAATAGTAACAGCTGCTTAAAAATCTTTACCTGATGCACAAACCTGAAATCACAACTTACTGTTTCCAGTACAGTGACAAAGCGAGAGATTCCAGCAATGGCAACACTTTGCTCAACGCAGCCGGCTGTAAGCCATTGATGGTCAGCCAGCCACCAGAATTAATTGTGGGGTTTATTTATGTACAGTAATTGCAATTCAGTATTGTGTGTACAGTACAGCAGATACTGTACTGAATGTTTGTCAATGGCTGCGGCGAATGGCACAAGAATTTAACACGTGTTTCTATACAATATACAATTTAACAATGTCACTAGAAATGTCTGAAATGCTTTATTATGAGATGGCAGCCAGGCAACAAGGCAACCCATCAGAGCCTGTCGGGACCCCACCGCGCATCCTGACATTCATGTGCCGGGAGTTCCCATGGGAGTATTTGGACCTGATCGGCTGCGCCTGGATGGAACTTTTCTCTAATAAATACAGTAAGTGTGTGATTACGGTACCTTGGATACTCTAATAATTGCATGTTGTGTGTGATTATGTACAGATTATGTATACAATATACTGTTGTGTTTAAACTCTCTTATTTCTTTATGTTTTGTAGAGGAACACTGGCTGGGAAAACACGCTCCACCTGCTATGGTTCAGCGAGAAGCAAGAGTAGAAACAGGACCGGCCTACTTGGCACAGACAGAGAAAATACTTCCCACTGTGGCTCAAGGATGGGGAAGAAAACTGAGGGGCTGGATGGGGACTGGTGGATTCTCTGCACTGATCCCGTGAGTATTGCTGTTTGTTGTACTGTACTAAATGCTGTTTGTGTATTGAATGACTTGTTTTCTTTTAAAACTGCAACCAGAATTTTGTATCCTACTCCTTGAGCATGAGGAGGAGTCCCCATCCACCACCCGGGTGAAGCCTGATTCTGAACCCACCTCCATCTCCGACTGAAGTAAGAGGTCTCCGTCCACACCAGTACTCCACGACCCCAGCCAAGAAGAAGGCAATTAAATAAAGAAAAGTTTTACTTCATTTTGATAAAATTCATGTTTAATTAATTATAGTAAATTCCTACTTTTTATGTTTTTGGAAAATATGAATGAAGGTGCGCAAGGATTTCTAGATTGTGGGGCTGTTCAGATACAGTACACCATATTAATGAAGAAAACTAGATCTATTTCCTGGAGAAAGGGACTGGGGAAGTAAATGAGCCTTTAAACAGGGATAGGCGTTTGTTGTTTTTATATGTTTTGCTGTGTTAAAAGGGACAGGCGCAATAAAGCCTTATTTTAATTTCACCTTAAAAACGGTCTCAATTGCATACCTCTGCGCACATCTCTTACATATGGTGTCAGAAGTTGGGATGAGAGGTGGCCCTTGAAGTTCAAAGGGGCCCCAGAGACTGCCTGTGAAAATGTTTGTGCTTTTGCCTGCATAGTTCCTGCAAACAAAACCAAAGAAACACATCCAGGCAGCAAAACTGCACTGCCTGTGAAAAATATTGTCCTTATTTTCCTGCATATAGTTCCTGCAAACAGCCTGAGCTACAAAGCAAAGAATCACATGCCGCAGAGACCAGAATTAAAGGGATACACATCCAGGCAGGAAATCTACACTGCACTGAAGAAAGCCACAATACCACAGATGGACTCTTTTCCCCAATCCCAAGAGGAGAGAGAGAGACAGACTGCTGAAGCAGGTAAACCTTGCTTGCCTATTACAATAATGTGTAATATGGTTGTTGAAAAGGGGCTTTGCCTTCCAGCCGTAGTCGGGGTTCAAGAAGTGAGTTAGCGCTTCAGAGGAGCTAGGCTTTGTTTATTGTTTTCTTTTTTTTTTAAATTGCGCTGAAGCAGTGAATACAGACAGTGAACCACGAGCGGTACTGATTCTGTAAGTAAAGGCTGCCACACCGCATAGGACTACCAGCTGTGAATTTAGTATATGCAGAAAAGTGTGAAAATTGATGCAAGACTGTGCTGAAGCAGGGAAACTTTTACAGACGGTGACCGACGCAAGGTACTGATTCTGGGAATTTAAAATGGCCACCCAGCTGAAGTCAAATACAGACTCTGGAAAAATGGGGAAGAAAATGTGTTCCTGGTGTAAAGAACCTTCAGGCCTTATTCAGACGATGAGAGTGAATGCATGCACAGTACTGCTAATATTGTAAAATGTACCCAAGTGAAGAAAAAGTCTACAGAGATGCCTGTGAGAGCTGCGACCTCTACAACCAAATAGACCCACCTGTAGGACTACCACAATTTGGGGTTCTAGCAAATACAGTGATAACCGTTGCAATAGCACCTCCTGAGGTCAAGAAGAAAAATACACCTGGTCGCCCCAAAATGGAGGATAAGATGCTGCGTTCCTGTAATGAACCCTACCCCACAGAAGAGTGGCCCTTCCGGTCTGATAAGGAGGAAGACATCTCTTACAGTGTGTCCTCGCAAAGCAGCATGATAAACTGAAGGCTACCCTGACCATCACCAAAGCATCACTAGAGGCTAAGCTTAGAGGCCAGGTGACTCAGTACAAGAGGGAGCGCAAAAAGGTCCAGAAACTGAGACGAGTATCTGCGGCCCAAGCGAAGAAGTTCACAGTGCTCCACAAAATAATGGAAGCAAGCTCAGAGAAAGCACAGGGAAGAAATAAAGACCCTGAAAGGAGAATGGCAGGAAACACTCAAGAAACAGAGTGAGACTCTGCATACCAGTAACTTACAGATGCCTACAATACGGGAAAAGGTACTGGCTCTGGCCAAGCATCGGTATCCCACAGTAACTAATGCCCGTGAGGACAAGGATACAGTGAGAGCTGGGGAAACCACTCACCTTCAAAACAAGATTACGAAGTTTGAGCCACCTAAGAAAGCACTAGCCAAACCTGCAACCGCCCAACAGGCAACAAACAGAGGTAGGAGTGCAAAATCAAAGTCAGGAGAATCCTTAGCTGAGGAAGCTGAAAAGATAGGACATTCTCTGGAAATGGAGCTGGAATCGCAACTCAATCCCAAAGAAGCTGAACTGGTGACTACATTGAATGGGAAAAGTGCAGGAAGACAGCTTCAAGAACTGAGGGCTCAGGTTGCTGTTCTTGGGTTCTCTTGTGATACCATGAAATGGACATTTGGTGCTAAAGTGGAGTATATGGGAAAGATGGCGAGAGAAAGCGATTTGCATAAATGCTCTGCGACTGTCGCCATACAGTCTGCCTACAAAAAGAGGAGCGACCGACACGGGGGTAAGCTCATGACCACGTGGTCAGTAGAAAGATTGGACTTGGAAAAAGTTCTCCTTGAGCGACTGAGGACTGCTGATCTCAAGCACCTTCTGGAGGAAACACTACTAAACTGGAGGAAGGGCTCCAATCCCAGTGGGACTGAGGGTTCTCCTCCTCCATCAACTCTCATTCAAGTCACTGAGATATCTCGAATGAGAGTGGAAGGATGGGCTTTGGCCGTGGCAAGCCCGAGCTTCCCACAAACAGGGGAGGTATGTAACAGGGGACTTATCCCTGTTCAGAAATGTGGTTCTAATCCAGCAGTGTGGTAGTTAACTGCTGGTAGACAATTAACCAACATCACCTGGCTGATTACAGGTGTCAAAAAAGCCTGCCTCAGAGACAGGAAGGGAGATTTTCCTCAGTACACAAGGGTGCTGACAAGAGGAAAGAGGTCTTGAGCAGAAAGGCTGTGCTGAGATCAAGACACCCAAAGACCTCAGGAGGTACCTTAAGCAGGTGGCGCTCCATATCAGTCTCTGGCTGGTTCCTGGGTCCTCTGTGTCAAGGAAATATACTGTAGGTCTCTGGGTGTCTTGATCTCAGCACAGCCTTTGTTCTCAAGACCGTGTCTGTGTGTCAGGATTGGGCTTAAGCCCTGCCCCTGTGATGCATCTCGCGACATCCAGAGTGACGCACGTCAGCCACAACCTGCGCGCAGGTACCACACCACCTGGAAGGAAAACACACTAGGGACTGGATCTAGGCTCCGCCCTCATGACAAAAACGGCAGCGCTTGTCACACGCCATAAACACGCACGTGCTGCCCGGCCACAGGCAAACAATGGGTTACTACCCTCATCAGCTGCTCCACCTCTGTAGTGCATTCCCCTCCGGACTATCATTGGACAGCATACGTCTGATTGCTCACAGCCTCCTGTACTTTATATGCTCAGCCAGCCCTCTGACAAACTGGCTGAGCATAAATCCTATTTATGTTTTCGTGTGCTTACCTCAAAGCTCCTGCTCCTCTGCCTAATCTTGCCTTGCTTCCTATTTTTGACCACAGCTTATACCTGGACCTCTGCCTTCTCTGACCCCTTGACCATGGCTATGGATACAATGATTCTACCTTCTCTCCTCCTTGACCATGGCTATGGATTATAACGATTCTACCTTCTCCATCCCTAGACCACGGCGAGTATTACTACCACCCAGAACTCTCCTACCCTTACCCGGCTACTCGACTCTCACTCTGCATTCCGGACACGGTCACGCGGTTATAGGTCGGTGTGATGTTAGGGGGTAGCCAGGCTATCAAATAAAGGTTTAAGCCCTTTGGTTACCCCTGATCCATGTGTTGGGTTTATAGAGTGTCAGCTCTTTGACCCAGTGTTGTATATGCATAACCTGTAATTATGCGGTAATAAAGTATTTTATGTGTTTTTACCTTTCCAGGAGTGCAAGCAAGCACTGGTGGCTGCAGTTATAGGCCGGTGGCTACTAAGATCCCCACCTCAGCCTCACGGTCCCATCCAGTTTGGGGTGAGCGCACGTTACAGTATGCTCAGCCACACAAACATGGACCCCGCTGAGGTGGGCCGACTTTTGAAAGAGTACACCATCATGTTCAACAAGCTGGAAAAATACTTGGCACAAAATGACCAACATATGTAACCACTTCAACGCTCGGTTCAAGCCATTACTGACAAGACCCAACTTGGCTCCTCTCACTCTGCACCCCCAGTGAATCCTGTCCCTACACCCATTCCTATTACCGCAGCTTCGGAACCGCGACCACCTACTCCCAACAGCTATGGCGGCGACCCTCTGGGTTGTCGCGTTTTTTTTAACCAGTGTTCTATTCACTTTGAGCTAATGCCTTCTCGATTTCTGTCTCAGCGGTCTATGGTGGCATACATCATCTCCTTGCTAACGGATGACGCTTTGGCATGGGTTTCACCCATCTGGGAGCAGAGGCCGGATCTCACCAGTAACATCACATGCTTCACTAAAGAATTTTGCAGGGTATTCGATACCCCTGGATGCATGGTAACTGCTGCATCTTCTCTTTTGAATATTTTTCAAGGTAACCGCCCTGTGGCCCGGTACACGGTCAAATTTCAGACCATAGCCACCGAGACCGGCTGGAATGACGAAGCCTTGACTGCGGCCTTCTGGCAAGGCTTGTCTGAAAGGCTCAAGGACGAACTTGCGGCACAGGAACATCCCACTGAACTAGAGGATGGAACAACGGCTTCAGGAAAGGAGAACCGAGAGAAACCGATGCCAACAAGGTACGCAACCTCTTCATGTCAATCCGCAGGAGTCTTTAATCTCCCTCCTCCAGTTCTGGAAGAACCTATGCAACTTGGAGGTAACAGATTGTAAGATGGCGAGAAACAGCGCAGGCGCAATGCTGGACTCTGTCTCTACTGCGCTAATTCCAGACACTTCGTAATTGCATATCCTCTTAAAATGGGAAACGTCAAATCCCAGTGAGAGCTGGGAGGATCACACTGGGAACCATATCTTTCTCTCCTCCCAAACTATCTACCAGAATCTTTATTCCATCACACTACTCAGGGACACCTTCAAGATCACCACACAAGCCTTTCTGGACTCCAGGTCAGGCGGGAACTTCATTGATCAGGGGTTCGCCGAGAGAAACAAGATTCCTTTGATATAAAAGGATCGCCCCATACGATTGGAAGCCATTGATGGTCAACCCTTACAACCTGCCTTTATATCCCTTCAAACCATCCCCTTCCAGTTACTGACTGGAAAGTGTCACACCGAGAAGATTCAATTGGATGCCATTCATACGCCTTCAGTCGACGTCATTTTGGGATTACCTTGGTTTCAACTACCTAATCCCCGTATAGACTGGACAGAGTTGCTGCCCCTCCAATGGAGCCCCCATTGTCTCCAGAATTGCTTGATCCCTTCCAAGAACCTAGATGGGGTATCAGTACCAGATCAGTACCAGAACAGGTATCCAGTTGCCGGACACCCACGCAGAATTTTGTGACGTATTCGACAAGGCCCAAGCCGAGGAATTGCCCCACCGGGCATTCGACTGTCCCATCGATCTACTGCCTACCGCTATTCCCCTGCATGGAGGTTCCTATCCGTTGTCACCTCCAGGGCCATGACCAGGGCCATGAAGGATTACATCCAGGATTACATCCAGGAGATCCTACAGAGGGGATTTATTCGCAAGTCTTCTTCACCCGCGAGTGCAGGCTTCTTCTTCGTGAAAAAGAAAGATGGATCGCTCAGACCTTGTATCGATTACCGGGGACTCAATAAAGTCACGATCAAGAATTGGTATCCTCTACCGTTAATTTCTGAGCTCTTCGATAGGCTAGAGGGATCCACCATTTTTAACAAGTTGGATCTACGAAGAGCATACAACCTTGTAAGACTTCGTCAGAGGGACGGACATTGTGGAAGAAGGCCTTTAACATGTGGGACGGACATTGAGTATCTTGTTGTCACGAGAGACCAGGTTTATCAACACCTTTTTATACCGGGATCATTGATTGAGCAAAGCAAGGAGGTAAAGTAAATTGTAATTTATTTCAGGAAAAGACATACAGAAATTTGTAACACAATTTACAGGGTTAACACACTTACTAGGAACGTGGCTAACGAATAAACGTGTCCTTTAAACGAAATACAGAAAAATGTCCTCTGTAGGGGCCCTTTCCAATGACCGGTAGGTACTCACGAAAGTCTTGAGTCAAAAACTTTGAAGCCGGCTCACGACTATTCAACACAGATCAACTTTGAATTTGCCGCTGATGGTTTGGCGCTTGGAATCTGCGCTCCTCATTGGCTGCAAGGTTTCTTATGGGTTTCAGGGTCCCATTCACAAACCTCTACAGCCTATCAGAGCGTGGGAATTTCCCTGCCAGCCAATCACCTATTTGCCGGTATTGTATAGCCGGGTGGGTACCTTTTCTCATACTGCAAAGGGGCATGTGCCAACCTGTCACCTCTGCCTCTTTGCATACTGAGCTCACCCACTGTCCGTGCTCCACAGAGTCTGGCCGGTGGCAAATGTGGCTGGATAGCCCTGTGTTAGCCCAGGATGCGGGTAATCAAGCAGAACTGCAGTACCACTCCTGATCTAACACCTTGGCATCTCTGAGTCTTTCAAGTCAGGACTCCGCACAGATACATAGGCACCAAGCTTGGTAGCTACCTGGTCTCTCGGAATCCATGACTTCGAAAAATCCACAGTTCATTCACAGGTTATCAGTACATATACAGTACCTATTAAATCTTTAATAAAAATATACTGTGTCCTGTCTTCTGTGGGATAAAAATATATAAGTCCCTGTTCTGGTGTCAGGATTGGCAGGATCTGGTGTCAGGATATGTTGCCTACTCTCACTAGCCTCATTCTTGGCACACTTTAGAAATAACTTTTAAACTTTTCCACACAATAAATCATTCTCAGCTTTATCACTTAGCTGGAGCACCCCCTGAACCCCTATACCAGGTTCAGGGTACCTGGGCATGTGTTTAGGCATCTCTCCTTATACTAGGACCCCTCTTTATACTAGGGACCTGTGTATGATTGCGCTGAACCTTTATTAGTGAGCCTGGTTAACCCCTTCACCGTCACACTTTGTAAACAACATTTTTAGAGATCTCCTCGATCAATATGTTATTGTCTACCTAGATGACATATTGATTTTTTCCAAGACCATATGGGAACATTCGGGACATGTTAAACAGGTGCTTCAATGATTGTGGGAGAGCCATCTATTCTCCAAACTGGAGAAATGCCAGTTCCATCAATCCACAACATCTTTCCTGGGATACATCATCTCTGACACTGGCCTGGCCATGGACCCAGCCAAAGTGAAGGCGGTGGTGGATTGGCCTCGTCCCGCGACTCTCAAAGCCTGCAACGGTTCCTAGGTTTTGCCAATTGTGATGGTGAAGGGGTACCCAGGCCAGTAAATAAAGGTGTTATGCCTGGCTGGGTGCCCCTGAGCCATATTAGGGAATTGTGATTGTCAGCTCTTCAACCCAGTAATGGCAGTAACACTGTGCTTTTAATAAAAATGTCTGTGTCTCCCACCAGGTATAAGGTGGCGAGAATGATGTTATTTCTACTGTAAAATGTATTTCAATAGCAGTGCTCTCCTGTAACCGCGCAAAGGAAAATGGTTTTAAAACCCAGCAGCCCGCAGCACAGCGCATAGCGTTTAGCTAACTTCTGCTAGGAAGGTCCTAGCACGCTGAGATTTGCTGTGAGCGCTGGGAGAATAAAATCAGGAAAACGGTTGTAGCGCAATTTTTATAAAGTTTCATAAAAATTGATGAATGAAAGTCCCCCTATTATAATGGTTCCAACATTATAGGTGTAAGGGGATTTTCATTCAGATGGTCGGAACAGAGGGAAACACTCAAGTTGTTATTGCAATACTTTAGAAATGTTTGGCAGGAAATTCCTGAGAGGTGAGCAATGCATATGTAACTAGGACTTCTAAGCCACCCCTCTGGTTTGGTTCCCCAATGTCTGGAAAAGTCCGTAGTTGAAAGCATTAGCCGACTAAAAGTGTGATGTGGGAAGGGGTAATTCAAGTATCCCCCATCTTAGCAAATGGCCCAGATGTCCGGCCAGCTCAGACAAAATGTCGCCAGGTAAAGGGGCTTGGTCTGGTATGCTAAGCGGCAAATGTGTGAGGTTCGCACATGCCCTTAGCAAACTATGAAGCCCCTCTGCCAGGTTTTGCCAAGTATGGGCAACGCTGGGATAGGTGGGAATATTATTCCCACGAACGAGATTGGCTGCAGAGGTTACAGAGGGATTTTTACTGCATAAAAATTCCTCCAGCCGACCGGGAGTCAGATTCATCTAAACTGGATTTTAAACTTTGCAACATCGTAATCCAAGTCAGGAGTTCGTAAGAACTAAGGAATCCAGAACCAATTCTACGGCGATAGAACGAAGTAAGCAGCTGCGGAGGAGAAACAGGGGTTGCGAGAGGCGCCCCTATCCAAAGATTGTTTCGGCTTTGTTTGCGCACAACTCCCTCTCCTGGGAAATTGTGCCTAAAGACTCTGTTTATAAAGATTTCGTTTTGGAAATAGAAGATTTTATTTTGCCCCGTCCCAGTAAGTGTATTTCAAGTGTTTTTTGCAAATAATCGTGTGTGTGTTCATTCTGTAAATAAATTACAATTTATTTTATCTCTTGCTTTGCTCTATCAAAGGATCTGGGTATTTTGGTGTTAAAAGCATTGGTCTCCCGTGACACCAACTACTATCGGAAATTCATTCAAAATGTTTCCTCTGTGGTAGCACTGATTACGGCCTTGACAAAAAGGAGCCGACCCTGCACGTTGGTCCAATACTGCCATCCAGGCATTTGAGAGACTAAAGACGGCCTTCGTGTCAGCTCCCGTGCTCATGCATCCCGATCCAGGATTGCCCTTCATGTTCGAGGTGAACGCCTCTGATGTCGGAGCCGGAGCAGTATTGTCCCAAAGAAAGACTCCTTTGGGACAATACTCCATCCCTGCACTTTTTTTTCCAAAAAATTCTCGTCCGCTGAAAAGAATTACGATGTCGGCAATCGCAAATTCCTGGCCATCAAGATGGCCTTAGATGAATGGAGGCATTTGCTCGAGGGCACGGAGAATCCTGTCACTATACTAACAGATCACAATAACTTACTATACGTGGTGCGCTTTGTTTGGGGTCACGACAATCGCGATGGTCATTATTTTTTTCCCGATTCAACTTCATAATTTCGTATCTACCAGACTTAAAAAATATCAAAGCAGATGCTTTCTCTCGTCAATTTTTGGTAGAGGACAAGACAGAGGATCATCAAGAGACCATACGTCCCTCAGCGTGTATACTCTCAGCTAACACGTTCGATTCTTTACAAGACATCATGCAAGCTCAATCTCACATTCCGGAGGGTCTCAATGTGCCAGAAGGACGCTTATTCACGGCTCCAACATTTCGCAATAAGGTACTGGAATGGGGTCATTCGTCCAGAAGCTCCGGGAACCCAGGTACTAGGAGAACGATTGATCTTCTGGAACGGACCTTCTGGTGGCCAGGGATGCGTAAGGACATAAGGGATTTTGTCGCTGCATGTGCTACTTGTGCCCAAAATAAGACTCCCCGTAACAGATCGTCTGATTTGCTTCAACCTCTTCCGATCCCAGATTTACCATGGACCCATCTCTCCATGAACTTTATCATTGAGATACCAGTGTCTGAAGGAAAGAATACCATTTTGATGGTGGTCGACCGCTTCTCTAAACAGGCCAATTTCATTCCCCTTAAGGGTCTACCTAACGCAGTCAAACTATCTGAAATCTTCATGAAACAAATTTTTCGCCTTCATGGAGTCCCCCAAGTCCTTGTGTAGGATCGAGGCTCCCAATTCATATCAAAATTCTGGCGGGCTTTTGGCCAACAACTAGGCATTTCTCTCCACTTCTCTTCCGGTTACCATCCTCAGACGAATGGCCAGACGGAGTGGACAAATCAATCCCTCGAGCAATTTATCTGTTGCTTCATATCTCACATCAAGGATAATTGGACTGACCACTTGCCTTGGGCCGAGTTCTCCCACAACAACCTATGAAATGAGTCAACACAGGACTCACCTTTTTTCACCAACTATCGCTTCCACCCCTCAGCTCTTCCCATCACAGGTCCCAGATCTGTGGCTCCAGCAGCAGAAAACAGGATTCAGCAACTTCAGGAGTCCTGGGGGAGGATTCAGGAGAACCTCAAAAGAGCATTGTCCATACAAAAGAAACAGGCAGATCGGCATCGGCTCGATACTCCCACTTACAACCCAGGCCAAAAGGTATGGCTAACGAGAAAGAATATCCGTTTGAAGGTATTACGTCGATTCTACCTTCTCCATCCCTATACCACAACGAGTATTACTACCACCCAGATGTCTCCTACCCTGAGCCAGCAACTCGACCCTTACTCTGCACTCCGGACATGCGGTCATGCGGTTTTAGGTCGGTGGCAACTAACATCCCCACCTCAGCCTTGCGGTTTCGTCCAGTTTGTGGTGAGCGCACGTTACACTGTGTGCAGGCTTCTCTGCTCTCCTTCTATCAGCCCAAATGTGAGCTAAGGAATCCCTATCCTGTGTCTCCCATGAGGCTTTTTACAGAGCTGTCATTAGTCCAGGTGGAGACAAGTTAATTGAGTGGCTGCAATTAACTATCTCTCTTCTGGATTCTCAGAGCTCTGCGGCTGCTTTATTTAAACAGGTACAGTATATGTCCCTGTTACAGACACACAGAGAGAGATTGATTCTCTCTGGGACACTTCTGCACAGTTCTTACAGACTCAATAGAATTTACGAGTAGTTGCCCTGGACCAGGTGTTTATGCCTCCTGGGGGATAGCGGAATGGGTTAACCCCTTAATTACCTTAGTGGCTACTACTCCCTAAAATAATTAAGGGGTTACTATCTAGTAGATAGTGTTTTAATGGTTGGGCATTGGCTTTTTATTGTATGTTAGTGCCACTGAGGATGAGGAGGAGGACGGACATCATCCTGGCAGGGGTATGTACCACATTTATTTACTACAGGGTGTACATGGATTGCTAATGTGGGTATCTGTGCCCCTGTCAAGGGCATAAGTAACCTCAGTGACAATCAATGGATTAAATGGCTAGAGTTTGTTTTTATTGTAATGTGTATTGTATTGTAATTTGTATTTTACTGTAATGTATATTACTGTATATTCGGATGGGAAAAATCTCTATTAGCCATATTTGCCCATTAATGTGTGTGGTGGTTGGAGGGGCTGAGGTTTGTTGGTGGAGTTGCCCCTAGGTGTGTGGTGAACAGGGGAAATGTATGTATGTTTAATGTTTTTTTACTTTTTCTATTTCTATACTGTAATGAAGCAGGGGGTCTCCGGAGGTGAACCCCATTAATTTAATCTCCGGGAACCCCTGCTTCCGGAGGTATAGACCTCCATAGGAAGTGCTGTTAGCCGCTCTGGTTGGGCCCTCGTGGTGTGGCGCAGAGCTGTAAACCCCAGCCGTAGTGGCTACCGAATACCCTACGAAGGTCTATATTTCCGGAATCAGGGGACCCCCAGAGCTGAAATGACTGTGGTTCACCTCCAGAAACCCCCTGCTTCACTACAGTATAGACAAATGTAATAAAACATTGGATTGCCTATAAGAGCTGCTCAGAGAGACCAAGACAACAACCTTCTTACTGCTGTACCACTCTCAACTCTAAGGAGCCCCCAAAAAATGCAGGATACCTCCTGATACAAGACTACCTGCAAACTCATAAAAACCACTTGTACAATGACTGAAATGGGAAAATAAAATAAAGCAGCACTAAAAACTCCAAAGGGGAAGACTCTAGAACCGACGTGGAAAAAGAAGATAGCCAAAACATTTTCCATTCTTGTACCCAGAAAGGCTGATTCTGCCCTAGGTACCTGTACCCCAATCACCGTTGCACCCAGTTCATCTCACCTCAATCCCAGTGCATCCCAGACCCTGCTCACTTCACAATTAACCAAGCTCAGCCCAACTCCGATTCTACTCACCTCACCTGAAACCCAACTAAGTCCAACTCGGACCTAGTGCAACCCCCCATAAGATGCAGAGCTCCAGTATAGCGGTAACCGGTAGCCAGACTTGTCATTGATCAGCCCTGCCATCACATCAGGAGCAGAGGCTGGACACAATGGATGGAAAAATGTACTTTCTTTTGAAGAGGATGGACCAAATGATGAGGGATGTGGTGGGTCCCTATGTGATTATAGGTGCACAGCAGCAGGAGAGATAAAGACATATGCAGGAAACCTCTTCCCCCCTCCCCTCTATGCAATACAAATATGGTAGGAAGCACACCCAACAACCAAAACAGCCATGATGAAATCGTTGCTGTGAAACCCCGTGCTACGGCCAACCTCCAGAAACATGGCATCCCGAAGCAGTTATCTGAACCTGTTTTACAAAGCACACCTATAGCACCACAGACGCAAAGACGCATCAGTATCACTGTCCTGGGGGATCTAGGAGATGACTTTCAATAATACCAGGCGAAACTTAGCAAACTATATTTTAAACAGTAAGGGACAGTCGAGTCGATTTGTCCAGCTAATCTTTCAACACCATGTGACTTTTGAACGTTATTCCAGTGGGCCATGTATGTGAACTTTGATGGCTTCTGGGTAAAGAAGACTAATCCTAATAATTTGAGGAGAGCTATTTTAAATAATCTTCAATAGCAGTATAAATACAGTACTGCAGAATTGAAGACCATGAAAGACACAATCAATTGACTTTTACGACATCAGAGGTCTGTTGGCTGGACTAATCAGTGAATAAAACTAATGACTAAAACATGAAATGTTTGAATATATACCATTTCAATACAGTAACTAATTTTTTTGTCATTGTTTAATATTTTCTTTCATCCTTCTTTGCAGATTCTGCAGATTGATTAACATCAACACCTTTTTCTTGTGGGAAACACATCCAGCGATATGGATAATTAAGGTAATGTATGTGTTCCCTTCAATTGATAATACCTGTATCGTGCATGCGCACAAATGAACCACCTATGTGCTTCATTAAATTCACATACCGGTATTACGCACATGCACACAAATTCCATGAACCGCATATGCGTTCCATACAGTATACATAGAATTACACCGACACAGCAGCACAGTGTAATTAATGCATTCATTTCTTCTTGATTATTTTACAGCTGAAACTGTACAAGTGCAAGTTAGAAAAAGATGTCTGTTGAAGAAGACTGTATTAATGTAAGGCTTTATCTGCGGTGGCCGCGGCTGCACGCATGATGGCGTGCATGCCACACACAAAGTACAGCCATCTATGGAGCAGGCCCCAGTCGGCGTGTGTGCGTGCACGCACAAAGCTCGATGCGCAACCGCCTTTGCCAAAAGACAAGATTTGTGTCTTTGCCGCGGTGGACGAGCGTTGGCCATATCATGGCAGCGGTTCAGCCAATGAAGGCGAACCAGCCGCGTGACATCATGGCCATGCACCCACGCGCCCTGATGCCTCCTCCTGCTCTACTCAAGATGTACGTCCCATCACTACCCCTAGACTGCAGATCGTGGTTTAAACTGGTGCACATGTCGCCAGGCGCTCCAACGCGTGCATGAGAAGGAGTGGCTCAGTGAGTAAAGATACTGACTCTTACAGCCATGTTTGAAGTAGCCAGGTTTAAAGTAGCATGTTAGTGCTGGAGTTTTAAAGGTAGTTGGGAACTCTATTGAATTACTGATCATCTTTATCTTTTCTTCTCAGGTAAAACCAAATTTTAATTCTGTCTCCAAATCATCCCTTGAAGTGTCTCTTAATTAAATTCAACTTTGCACTTAGGCAGGACAACACCCTGCTTAGAAAAACCATCTGTTTTAATGTCCCTCAGATATGCTAATTAAGAAATGTATTCAGTCAGGTGACATTTTAGAAGTATAAAACTCAAATCGCAGCAGCCTTGCTGTTTGCAGCCATGTTTGAAGTAGCCAGGTTTAAAGTAGCATGTTAGTGCTGGAGTTTAAAAGGGTGTTAAAAGGAGGGAACAAGTGGACAACACCAACTGGCCCTGATTACTGGATTTGATCTACGCTGGAAAAGAAGAAAATTATCTATCCCCTACTGCACACTTCAGCACTTCACTATTGCATGATGACACCTTTACTATTTGTATTTGTTATGGCCTCACTTGTTTTCAAATTATGCACTTCTTTCTACTAGCCTCATTATGTCTACAACTCTATTCATATATCTCCATCTCTCCTTTCTTCGCCACTTCTCAGTTCACATGAACTACTTTCTTACCTGCGCCCTCTGTCACTACACAGCTATATCCCCTGCACTAAAACACACCCCTGCAAAACATCCTCACACATTATCTTTCTATCCATGCTTCTCCTGCTTGCTTCTGGGGATATGTCTCCAAATCCTCATCCCTGCCTTATTTCTACATGCTCTCGTCCTCGCCTGCCAAATGCAACTTCTATTCCTTCTGGTGTCAACCCCTCCAACCTCATACCCATCCTGTCAACCTCCCTTCTCTCTCCCTTTTTCCTGTGCCCTTTGGAATGCTCGCTCCCTTTCTAACAAGTTCTTCTCTGTGCATGACTTCTTTCTCTCTCACTCTCTGCTCCTATTTGCTATAACGGAGACCTGGCTCACTCAGTCAGACTCTGCTCTGGAAGCTGCCCTCTCTTATGGTGGCCTTTCTTTCTCCCACACTCCACGCCCCTGATGGCAGGAACCCTTCCTATTCCTCCCTCTCTTGTTTTTCCCTCCTTTGATGCTCACACTATCCAGATCTTGTCTCCTCTCCCTGTCCACGTGGCGGTCATCTATCGCCCGCCTACCTCTTCTCAAAGCCCTTCTGCCTTTCTCTCTCACTTTGAATCCTAGCTCTCTTCCTTTCTTTCCTCAGACTCCCCTGTTCTTCTCCTTGGGGACTTCAACTGCCACATTGATGACCCCTCTCTCCCTTGGGCTTCCCGCTTTTTCTCTCTAACCTCTTCTTTTGGCTTCGACAGTGGACTGCAGCCAAAACCCACAAGGATGGCCACTACCTAGACCTGGTTTTCACTAAAAACCTCTCTCTGATTTCTCCATTTCCCCCCTTCCTCTCTCTGACCATCACCTCATATAATTTTCTCTCTCTCACTTCTCCCCTTCTCCATCTCCATCTCCCCCTTGTTTCTGCAGAAACATGTGCTCTATTAACCTACGGAACCAGCCTTTGATTCCACTTTACGCTCCTTCATCTCCTCTCTCAGTTCTGCACCAGACCCTGACAAAATGGTCAGGAACTACAACTCCGCCCTATCCTCCTCTCTTGATCTACATACTCCACTTTCTCTCTGAAGTCCTTGCCCTTCTAACCCCAGACCCTGGCTAAATTCCCACACTCGCATGGTGTGTTCCTACACTCATTCATCTGAACGCCTCTGGAGGAAATCTCAAACTTTCGCAGACTTCCTTCACTACAAATTTATGCTATCCTGTTTCAACTCTGCCCTTTCTCAGGCAAAAGAAACCTACTTTTTTTCACTAATAAACATGAACAAGTCTAATCCACAACAACTCTTCTCTGTCTTTGAGTCTCTACTGAAACCACCCTCAGCTGCCTCTTCTTCTTCCCCCATTTCACGACTTTGCTGACTATTTCAAGGAAAAGGTGGAATCCATACATCAGAACATCCCCTCTGTTTCCTCCTCCCATCTTACTCCGCTTCCTAACTCTCCTCTTGCCTTCCTTGGCTCTTTTTCTGCTGTCTCAAAGGAAGATGTGTCACTGATCTCCTCTTCTCCCTCTACCACTTGTCCTCTTGACCCCATTCCTTCCCATCTCCTAAAACCTCTTGCTCCTACTATAATCCTACTATAATCCCTAAGCTCACACACATTTTTAAATCATCCCTCTACTCTGGTACCTTTCCCTTTTCCTTCAAACATGCAACAGTTATACCATTACTCAAAAACAGCAAGCTCGACCCTACGTGTCTTTCCAACTATCGCCCTGTGTCCCTCCTGCCTTTTGCCTGTAAACTCCTTGGACGTCTTGTATTCTCTCACTTGCTCCACTTTCTCAAAACCTATTCTCTCCTAGACCCTCTAAAATCTGGATTCCGCACTGCCCACTCCACTGAAACAGCCCTCACTAAAATAACTAATGACCTCCATGCTGCCAAAGACAGAGGTCATTACACTCTGCTCATATTACTCGACCTCTCTGCAGCATTCTCCATCACATTCTTCATACTCTTGGTATTTGTTACAAATCTCTATCCTGGATCTCCTCTTACCTCTCCCATCGTACTTTCAGTGTCTCTTCTGCTAACACCTCCTCCATCGATCTCTCTGTGGGGGTAACCCAGGGCTCGGTCCTGGGACTTCTCCTCATTTCTCTGTACACACTTTCTCTAGGTGACCAAATCACATCTCTTAGGTTTAAATATCACTTCAATGCTGACAACATACATTTAATTTTCAAACTCTGACCTTACACCTGCTGTACAGACCAAAGTTTCTGAATGTCTCTCTGCGATATCATCCTGGATGGCCCTCCGCTGACTTAAACTTAACATGGCAAAAACAGAGCTCCTCATACTTTCTCCCAAACCTGGCCCTAGTTCCTCCTTCCACATTACTGTTGGAAGTACTATCATTCACCCAGTAGCCCAAGCACGCTGCTTGGGGGCCACACTCGACTCCTCTCTCACAATCTCCTCTCACATTCAAAACGTTTCTAAAACCTGTCGCTTTTTCCTCTGTAATATTACAAAGATACGCCCTTTACTCTGTTGCTCGACTGCTAAAACTCATATGACTCAGGCCCTCATTCTCTCCCGTCTCGATTACTGTAACCTCCTGCTGTCCGGCCTTCCTGCCTCTCACCTGTCTCCCCTACAATCTATCCTAAACGCTGCTGTCAGAATCACTGTACTCTTTCCTAAATTTGTCTCAGAGTCTCCCCTGCTGAAATCACTCTCCTGGCTTCCTATCAAATCCCGCATCTCACACTCAATTCTCCTCCTCACGTTCAAAGCTTTACATTCTTCTGCCCCTCCTTACATCTCAGCCCTAATTTCTCGCTATGTACCGTCCCGACTCTTGAGTTCTGCTCAAGGATATCTTCTCTCTACCCCATTTGTATCTAAAGCCCTCTCCCACCTTAAACCTTTCTCACTGATTGCCCCACACCTCTGGAATGCTCTTACACTCAATACCCAACTAGCACCCTCTCTATCCACCTTTAAGACCCAGCTTAAGACACACTTGCTTAAAGAAGCATATGAGTAGCACTGTGGCTAATACTATACACCTGATATATAAAGCTTGGCCCCGTACTTACCAGAATGCCCTCATACTGTCTCTTTACGTTCTTCCTACCTACCAATTAGATTGTAAGCTCTTAGGAGCAGGGATTCATCTTCAGAAATGTAACTTTTATGTCTGAAGCACTTATTCCCATGAGCTGTTATTTGTATTATTTGTTATTTAAATAATTGTCACGTGTATTTCTATTGTGAAGCGCTATGTACACTAATGTCGCTATATAAATAAAGAATTACATTTCTCTGTAAACAATCACATCAAGTTTGCCTCATTCAATTCCCACTGTCAGCTCCTTGTGACCTTAGACCAGTCAGTTTATCTCCCTGTTCCTCAGACACCAAAAATATAGATTGTAAGCTCATCTGGGCAGTGACTGTGTCTGTAAAAAATTCTATGTGCTGTGTACCGCACGCTATACTGTAATTGTCAAGCATTTTGAGTCACATTGGGAGAAAACGCTATATGAAATATAGTTATTATTATTATTCCACAGCCTTTGTTATTTATCGCTAAACTCGCATTTACTCTACTATTACATGTCATACTTTAAAAAAAAACTTCTTAGTCATCTTCCATTTCTGTGTGCATTGGAACAGTGTATGGGAATCAGGGGTGGCATACAAGATGTGACCTCCTGTTCTCTCCTGCTAGCCTAGGAAAATCTGTGGCTATCTCACAGAAACGCTGCAACATTTATGTGATATTTCTGCAGCCAGACTAATGGCCCATCGGATTAACACAGCAGGGGTCCCTGCAGTCCCATTCAAAACCCTGCTATGTTAATCCGATGGGCCATTAGTCTGGCTGCAGAAATATCACAGAAATGTTGCAGTGTTTCCTTGAGATAGCCACAGATTTTCCTAGGCTAGCAGGAGAGAACAGGAGAACAGGACACATCTGTACATTGCATTTAGATTAAAGACACACTGGTACACTATCACCACCTACCGTTACTACAGAGTACTACGGCAGGCACACAACTAAACTTTTCAGCCGCGATGCTGCAACATGCAAATAAATGCCGGGATTTACACGTGGTTTAGCATGGCACTGAAAACAGTAAGTCTGGCTACATCTGTATCTCTTCAAACTAGTTTAACCCCTTCCATGTCAGAGGGGCATTGAAGGAGGTAAATTACCCAAACATAGGCATACAATTAAGATTTCATACATTCTGTAAAATAAATGTATGAGCAACTGGTACATTACAGGCCCCTGAATAAAGTAAAGGAGTTAAGGGATCTGCAGTACTTTCATCCATGGTATTGTCATTCTGAGAACCAGAGCCCAGCCATATGCTACCGCTGCTCCACAGCTAAACGCTGTCGAGTCACAAGGCTGGCAGACAACCAGCCCTCAACAGCTGTGCTGTTAAAAATGCATAGGCAGCCTCTGTGTGGAAGAGGCACCACAATGCACAGCAAATGAATGCTAAAACACCAACTTATCAACAGATTTGGACATGACCAGCGGTGCCTATAGACTTATTACAGGCTTTATTCACTCCTAAAATTATTAAAGCTTCACAGAATGCTGCAACATTTTGCAGCAACTTTCTGCTTTTTTATTCACATGTTGCATCTTTGAATACATACAGTACATACTGTATGTCTTATTTTGAAATAAACCCCTCATTCCTCCCAAATGTACTTGGTATAGTTGCAGAGCTAAGTAAGAAAGCTTGGAATACACACATTTTCAAGTCAAGAATTGTTTCAAGCTACAGCAGCTTAGCAATATTTTAGGGTGCAGTCCTAAAAAAGTTATTTTTAAAGAATTACATGAAAATCAAAGCACTATTATAAACACATTGTATTAATAATTCCGCTAAGAAGCAATAAAAGACATTTTTACAATGTTTCTGTATTTTAAATGATTATAAAAAGGCTCACCTTCAAATGACTTTCTATGTTTAAAACTGTAACACATCTGCATTTCACCTTGCCAAAAGTCACTTTGGTGACATAAATAAAGGAAAGCCCATAATACACGTTATATGTATAGCAGTGTTAACTAGTCACATACATGCAGATGCGATCTACAATATTCATTGAGTCTGCTTAGCCCATTGCAAATTAATATAGTAATAAGGCTAAAGAAAGGATTTATGTATCATCATATAAGTCCCAGCACATGGTGACACAATAACAAAGGGGACTTAAAATCCAAAAGATATGTCGCTCTCATTTCAATGTGACATGTTAACACAAAGGGGTCTGTACACCCCTACAGCAATGTGTTAAAGAGGGACCTATGGCCATCAACTCTCTCTGCTCTCCTGTACTTCACCACACGGTAGTCCAGTAGGGATAAAACCATATATGATTTATTATGTCCAACCCGCTACATAATGACACTTGGACACAAAGTAATAAGACATTGCTTCATTATGAAACTCCCATAGTAACATAGTAATGCAAAAGCAGATGTGTGTGTGGGAAGTCATCATACATATAAAAGAGACATGTGGCCCATTGAGTCGGGTGACATACTGAAATTAAATAAAGATGTAGTATATCAATAATAAACAGGTCAACTTTATCTACAGACTACAAAAGGATGCTAAATAGATTCCTTTGAGAGCATTGCATTGCCAGCCACAACAATAATGAGGGCAATCTTCCTAGTCTAGCCTAAGTAGAGGAGTTTGTGTATTGTAGGTGAAGGCTGCTTGATATCAGAGTGCCCCCTGCTGCCTGTTCAGAAGCCATTGGCTGCTGCTTCCTGTTCTATTTTTCTTTATCTGCGTTTGTACAGAATCGCTGAGGTTTCCTGGGATTTTATGACTCAATTTCCACGCTTTCTTTAGCTCTGTCTGCCGAGGAGAGACAGATGCAGCCGGCTGGTGTTTTTTTTTTCCCTGCCTCTGCTGCCTTGGGGATTTGTAAACGAATTGTGCTGCCATTGTGCTGCCGATAATATGTTTTGCTGGAATGAAAATACATTAACAGTCAAAGGACTGGGTGCTTGACACAAACCAACCTCAGATACTTTTTGACCTATAAACCGCTGAGTCTGTCCCTGTCATTGTATGGTGACGCAGTAACAATAAAAATAGAAGAAGCATATATAGACCATCAAGAGTATCCTACCTACAACATATGAATTTATGACTATGTCCCTCCCGCAAAAGGTTAACATTGTGATTCAAAGGCAAAAGTTACCTATTGCCTACAAAGTCAGTTCCTTCTCCTAGAGTGTTTTGGTGACATAGAAAAACTAGACACTTGTTCGTTAAACCTGCCCCCTACAATAGTGGGACACAATTAAGGGATCTAATCAAGACAGTATCTCCCCACAGTTGGTATCACAGTGATGATAAGACAGAAGAGTACTATGTCTCATGCGACCTATCACCATCATCTTTGCCAGACATGTTGACATAGTAGAATCTATTGTCCTTTATGTCTGTCGCTCATATGTACTGTAGTAGCATTACATGGTGGTAGCATTAGATGGTAGCAGCATTACACAATGAATACATTAGCTGGTAGGGTCATTACACATTGAAAAAAGTTACCAACTCACCATATCTATCTTTACATCCAAATTCAGGGTCACAGTGACACAAAGGCAACAGGGACCACTGGCACATCGAATATGTCCCTCCTGCTTCAGAATGATATAATGACATAGGCACTGAAGGGACAAAATGACCAAACATTCTGCCCTGCTAGTAAGAGAGTGACACAAACAGCAGATACCTATCCTTCAGTTCTAATCATTGGGTAACATGAGAAAAGCATCCTTGGTCGATGAAGATTGTCCTTGTGTTGTGGGTATTTCATTTACTTTGTAGACCTTTTGTGGAAATAATGCAGCTCTTTCCTTTACTGTATTCTGCATAGTGTTGGGTTATACAGTACAAAAAAGTAATCAAAACTATAATAAAAGTGGTGAGGGGTTAATGAGTTTGCTTGTTTGTATTCCAGGTCCTCCCATCATCTCAAGCACGCAGACACAGCATGCCCTGCATGGGGAGAAGGGGCAGATCAAATGCTTTATCCGCAGCACTCCACCACCAGACCGAATAGTAAGTGCAAAACAGCATGGACCCAGCCAAATGAAGCCTCTGGAGCTCTGACCCATTCATTAGGGCAGTGGTTTTCCACCTTAAAAGAAATTCAGAACCCTATTAAGACCCTACCCAAGTGAGACCAAGCTGAATATCTTATACTGAAACGACTCTCACTGTATTTGGGCATCTTCATTTTACATTTGCTTACATCTACCAATTTGTATAGCACTATAATATAATTTAATTTTAGAAAAATGTTTTAAATCAGTGCATTGAATAACTTAGTTCAAAAAAATATAGCAAATCAGACTCATAGGGAAATAAGAATCAAATTATCCTCCATTATTATGAAACCTAGGTTTAGAATCTGAGTCGTTTACTGACGGTTTTTGGCTGATAACGGTCCTAGTTATGATTGCCAATTATACTGTAGATTGATACTGTACTGACTTTGTTGCCAGTGACTCCTCTCTCAAGCTGCACTGTATATACTAGTGCACATTGTAGTCATGGGCACACGCACTTGAAGTATGATAAAGATTAAAGATGCAGAAAGATGTGACTTGTACTGTTTAATTTCTAAATTAAAAATCTGAAATTTGAGAATAACGTCAATAGGCTTGTCATTTTCTATTGAATTGCACGAACACTTATTTGATATCAATCCCCAACTGGATGTAAGAACTAGAAACCTCCTCTGTCAGTTTATCCTCCGTGCTGCTTAGTTTGGGACACAATTCATCCAGCCAGTATTCTATGCATAAAAGATAGCTTTTTTATTTTTATCAAAGCAAACTTTTCTATTTTCAAACCTATGAGGTTTAGCTTTTTTAATCCTTGGGAAGAAAATCAGATGTGAAATCACAAAAAAAAAACAATAACAATTTGTGTAGAGTTGAACAGTTCTTTCAAAAGAAAAATAGGTGGGGTATGGGAAGGGTTGTGTACCGGTCATTGACAATAGCCCATCCAGGCAGGGGCTAGAGGAAGTTGGGTCCTTTACATAGCAGGACCTGACCCCAGCTGTAGCGGTTCTCCACTCCTGTTGGCTGCCCTGTCTCTAATAGATAACATACTGTATGAACATTAAAAGGAGCGTAATTGGGTCATAATATATATACATATACAGTATATTAATTAGCTCCCAATCTTGTTTTCAGGTCTGAGGATAATACATCACTTTAAAACGGCAAACGTATTTAGAGTATCAGTACACTTATTCCTAAGACATTTTATTAGAGCCAAGCCCCCACCAATGCCATTGCAGCATCTTTACAAGTGGCTTTCGCAGTTTCCAGAAATAAAACCAGGGCATTTTTGCTCTTATCTCTATCAATTTCATTCCCTGCAGGCTCCCTGTGAGCTTCGGGGGAGAGGGCTCTGAGTGTATTGCTATTTTTACATCTTCCTCCTACATACTTATACAAATAAGCAGCATGATCTGGCAGAGCTCCTGTTCTAAGTGTTGTGAGATGTACACATGCTAGTGAACTGATTCACATTTGGACAAGCAAAAACATTACAGTAAGCAAATCTATAAACAAACATAGACATGCATGTACCCAGTCATATATTTGGGTTGCCATTGAAGTGATATTTTTAAATCAGTACCGTGGGGAACTTGTGTTACATATGTAATCTCAAGAACAATGTACAGTAGCAAAGTAAAGCCATAAGTGGCTACCAGAGATGTGCAAACTTGTCCCGTTTTATTCCATAAACTTTCCGCGCGCATTTTTTTAAAGTGACTCGCCCAAGGTCTCAAAGAGCTGACACCAGAATTGGAACAAGTCTCCCCTGCTTCATACTCAGTGTCGTTGTTATCAAAGTTAGTGTCTTTACTCACTGAGCGACTCCTTCTCCCTTACACACAGTATTATATGATCACAATGCCCAGTGGCGCATATTTTGTACGAGGGCTCTGCAGTTTTTACACGTTTAAAAACCACCAAGGTAAAGTGTCAATCTAACTTACAAATCTATAACTCAGATGCCTTGTATGAGCTCCCGAATGGTTCATATTTATTTAGTTTTCTCCATAAAAAGGGTAATAATATTTTTAAAAGACTGTAATAGTAGCCCTTAAGACCCCTCAGGTTATCAGGGGGTAATGTTTATCCTGGGTGATTAATCCCACAATCAGCAGTGATATCACTATGTAATAATAACTGCTGGAGGTATGCACTCACTGCTAGAAGTATGCCCCTTTGCAAATATTTTTTTAATTGTAGCTCAATTTGTATCTCATTGTTGGTTTGTTTTTTAACTTATTGTCCAGGAGACATTATTCAACATCCTCATATAAGATTTTTCTCCTCAAATAGGCCTGGTCCTGGAAGGAGAATGTTCTGGAATCGGGGACATCGGGCCGGTACACAGTGGAGACAGTCAGCACAGATGAGGGTGTCATCTCCACTTTGACCATCAGCAATATCGTAAGGGCTGACTTCCAGACTATATACAACTGCACTGCCTGGAACAGCTTTGGCTCTGACACAGAGATCATACGACTTAAAGAACAAGGTGAGATTTCATTGTAGGTAGACATGGTTATTAGTAGAATATATGGAGATTAATGTCAGTTTTCTTATGGTGTGTGAACGAAAGGCATTTCTTGAAGCAGTACTTCTGCAAATCTGCATATTTATTTCATACTTTTTTCTGCCATAAACAAAATATAAACATAAAGGTGTACCTAGAGGGGGTACAAAAAGATCCCTGATGTAGGCGCACTGCAGACCTTTATATAATAATGTGGTCAGAGGTGAAAAAAATGTATATAAAAAAAACAGTTTATTAATTGAAGTGTACTTAAAAACGATGTATATCCTCTATTAGGGTATACGTCTAATTGCTAAAGTCACTCAGTATCAATGTTCAATGTTCTGTAGAGCTTAGGCACAGTATATATAGTAGCCAGATGTAAGCTCTTGAGGTGTACTCTGTAAAATCAGTCTTACTGCGTATGCTATTTAGTAGAAATGCGAGTCTCCTGTGGAGGTATCATGAGAACAAGTGTGTACCAGAGATACTCCCAACGTATATTATGAATCCTATGTCTGTATGCCCATCTTCGTGGTAAGTGCTTTATAGGGTAATATAACTATGTTATGACGAAGGTAGGTCTCCAGGTGAGTATACTGTAGTGAACATAATCTCAATAACTGTGTAAGTATACAGACTTCAGGATGAGAGCAATGCTTAAGGATGTTTTCCTAAACTAAGGTAAGTAAAAATCGTGGGGAGCTATTAGCTGTACATCTTCCGCAGGAGGTAGAAAATAATGAAGCTGTTGCTCAATACACAGTAAATAGCGCCTGTATAGGGGTATAATGCCCTCTACCTAAAGTGAAGCAGATCTGCTGCCTGCTGCAAATTCACTGGTATTTCACCACCCACTCTGACGCGTTTCGGGCTAAGCCCTTTGCCTAAGCTCTACAGAACATTGATACATTGAACATTGATACTGAGTGACTTTAGCAATTAGACGTATACCCTAATAGAGGATATACATCGTTTTTAAGTACACTTCAATTAATAAACTGTTTTTTTTATATACATTTTTTTCACCTCTGACCACATTATTATATAATAAAGGTCTGCAGTGCGCCTACATCAGGGATCTTTTTGTACCCCCTCTAGGTACACCTTTATGTTTACATTCTCCCTAGGCAGCACACATTTACCACCAAGGGGTTTGCGCAAGGTCTCTCTGTACAGTATTTATAAACAAAATATACATATATATTTTTTTTTTATTATTATTATTTTTTTTACAAATAAGTAGTTTTTGTTTTACTGTATGGTACTATGTTGTATGTTGTATGGAGTACCACTACTTTTTACATTTACATTACCTGGCTTTGTTGTAATAAAAATAGATTTATGTTAATAATGCTCTCTTACCTTACTGTTTTAGAGCAAACCTTTTTAATATCACGGCCACAAAGCTATTTTGCGAGAATTTCTTTAAATCAGGTACTGTACAGTACCACCATTTTTTAGGGCACTTTGACTACTGCAAATGACTTTTCTTTTTGATATTCATCCTGATCACTTTTATCTCTGTGAAATAAACTGGTGATGGTGTTTTTCACAGACTATCTGAAAAGTGAAATATTATTAGTTTGAGCTTTATTAGAACAGGGTTAATACATGGTTCGTCCCTGTAGATATTTCCAGGTAAGAACCACACGTTACCTGGTATTTACTATTATTGCTGTGCTATGGCTTTAATTCTCCTATGTGGAAAGCTATTAAATTCTGAAGCAAATGAGAAGACAGTACACATATCATGTTACCATTGGGACTCAGATTTACATTTTCAAATGTATGAGAAATATTTTACATTACAAATATGAAGGGGTTACAAATGAGTGCAATTCTTCAAACAAGTTAACAAAAATATAATTATACTAGCTGAAGTACCCGGCGTTGCCCGGGATGTAAATGTGTCAGTTATTATGAGTGACAGTGTAAGGATAGGTGAAGCATTTTGTGTAAAGGTTATTGAATAAACATCAAAAGACATATGCAATGAATGTTATAATAGTTTTTTAATTAAATATGAGATAATAAATACAGTCCCACAGAATGGAATGTGGTGTGTATGTATGTATGCGTGTATGCGTATTTGTATGGTTGTGTGTGTGGGGGGGGTGTAAATAAATGCACACACACCAAAAAATACTCCCCTTACACTTACACTCACACAACATATACACGCACATACATGCATATACACTTACCTGCAGCTCCCGGCTCTATATACACGGAAAGCATGCGACACGTGCACGCGCGTTCGCATAGGAACGCGCGGGCGCCCGGCCGCATGCTGTATAGAACAGCCCTTATAGTGTCTCCCAGTTGAGGCAACAACATACAGACTGAAGGTGATAGATAGTGAATGATGACACAGTAGTATAATAGATAGCATAGGTATTTGTGTGTGATAGTGTTAGTTGTTCTGTGTGGGTGGGTGTATATGTGAGTGTGTAGGGAAAATGTGATTGTGTGAGAGTGAGTGTCCCCATCATGACATACATACGTGGCTGAAGTTCTTCGTGTAGTAGGTCGTTAAACGTAATGTCAGCATAGTTAGATGAATCTTCTTACCTGGTAGTCCCAGTGAAGGCAGATTCTGTAGTGTGAGGTGTCGCCTGTGAGCGGTGGCTGCGGTGTCTGTTTGTGGTGTGACCGGGGGGAGGGGGGATGGTGGTAGAGGAGAGGTGAGTCCGGCGCTGAGGAACGGCGGCTGTTTGTGGTGTGACCGGGGGGAGGGGGGTTGGTGGTGGGGGAGAGGTGAGGCCGGCGTCGAGGAGTGTGGGTAGCGTTGTGTAGGCAAGTTGTTCTCGTAGCAAGTACTGTAAGTTTCCAACTGCAAGTGAGATGGTCCTGCCAAGTGAGGTTCCAAATCCAAGTGAGGGCAAGAGGTTCACGCAATGTGAGGGGTGGTGGGGGGGGCGTCCGTGGGCCAATGACACAGGGGGAAGAAATACACACAGGGCCAATCACACAGGGGGAAGAAATACACACACAAACATTATTTCAGTCATATATATATAGATAAAAAATCCCATATTTATTCAAAGACATAGCAGATAAGGGGCCTATTCTAGTAGCTTTGATAACTTTATTGAAACATTGAAAGTGTTGGCATGTTCCTACAGACAAGCCAACGAGTATTCTAAAACTTGCCTTAAACTAGCCAGGTACATACTGGGTACATTTCAGTGACATTTCTGCAGAGGCTAATGGCCCATCGGATTAACACAGCAGGGGTCCCAGGCAGTCCCATTCAGTTTGAATGGGACTGACAGGGACCCCCGCTGTTAAACCGATGGGCCATTAGTCTGTCTGCAGAAATGTGTGAAATGTTGCAGCATGTACCCAGCATATACCCAGCATATACCCAGCATGAACCCAACATGTACCTGGGTCTTTTTGGAGATTGCACCAGGTTTGTTTTAAAATAATCGGTCGGCACTACAGTAGGTCACGGTAGACAAATTGCAATTTCTATACCGTTTTTTTTATAAAAATTACATACCGCACTAGTTTGTATTTGCTCTACAAGCGAACTGAGGTGAACGTGCGATATCCCTTCATTAGTCTGTAAGACCTGCGCAGAGAGAGCAGAGATGCTGCATCCCTGTACTCTGAGGAAGCCACATGCTGGTGAAAAACATTGGAGGAGCCATCAGCGGAACTCACAGCACTGAGCAGACTCTCTATTGCTGCTCCGGAGCCTTGCCAGCCCGCTATGGATACAAGCCTGCAGCCTAGGGAATCCTCCTCTGATGACTCGTGTCACGTCACATCCGGCATCTAACGACACATCCGGGTCGACCAGGGAGAGGGGAAGAGGAAGCCATCTGCCGCAGCCAGAGCCAGTAGAAGTACTCAACTGAGGGAAAATCCCAGGGGACAGACACTCCGGCCACAGCAGCTACATCTGGTAGACAACACCCCCCCCCAACCAAAGGACCCAAGGGACTATCAGAAGGAAGGAGTCTAATCCTTACACCAGGCAGACCAGCAGCAGTCCATTTCATCATATCTTTGTTTTTATTTTATGCATTGATGCAATATTATTGTTTTAAATATATAAAGAATTTACTGATTGATATGTTTCACCACTCTTTTTTCTTTTGAGGTACTACTTGGTGGAGGATTGGTTATCCAGGCATTTGGGGCTGCAGAAACAGCAACACATAAATTTAGGAATTTCTTAATACAGAGAACTAGTAACTTCTTACTAAACCAAAAAGAAAAGGATATGGCGCCTCCAAACCCACTAAACATAAAGAAGGAAAACAATGATGAAAATCTATGTTGTATAGGACTGATACACAAAAAAAAAATATGCAATGAAAAACAATATAAAAAATGTATGTGTACTAAAATGATAAACAAATTGAAAAAATAATGTCTAGAATAAATGCAATACAAATCCAAATGTAGCTCCACATGCAATCCAATAGAATCTTTGCAGCCTGAATGTAAGGGAAAACCACTTCCTTGAAGACATCTAAAAAAAAAAAAAAAAAAACAGGCGCACTCATAGCGTAATAAAGTTTAACAAAATTTATGTGGAGTAGATGGTTTAAAAAAACACACTCACAAACATAGCAGAAATAAAAGCAGTTATAAGTAATACTCAATCGCCAGCCCGATTGCAGGAACCAGGTTACTCCGGTGAGGTTGTCCGGTATGGAGAGATTACAGCAGCTTCCACAGTGTACTCCGTGTACCGGAGGAGGTAAGAAGCGCCGTCCACTCCAAGTCCCTCGTCACTGCAGCGAGTCTCCAATCAAAGTCCCGCGAGAACTCAATGATGTCACAGGATTCACCAGATAGGTAGTAGCAGACCCCGCAAGGATAACAAATGACTGCTTCACTGGTGTGGCCACCACTAATCTCTTCTCTTTCTGTCTGTGTCTCTTTTTTCCTCCTCTGATCCCTCTGAATCTCTTTTTCTCCTTTGTGAGCTCTGGGCTGACTCCTGCTTGTCCCACAGGGGGTATTTTTTCCCTTTCTCTGTGGGAGGATGATGGTATCCTTTCTAAATGGAGAAAGGTTAATGGCATGTATGAGATACAATCGCCAACAAGTGAAGCAGGAACTCGACTGCAACTCCGGATAGGAAGCCTTTACGTCACTGTACAGGAGGAACCCGTTGTAATAGATAATCTGTGTATCGAAGACAGGAGACTCGTGTCGCGTCACATCCGGCATCTAACGACACATTCGGGTTGACCAGGGAGAGGGGAAGAGGAAGCCATCTGCCGCAGCCAGAGCCAGTAGAAGTACTCAACTGAGGGAAAATCCCAGGGGACAGACACTCCGGCCACAGCAGCTACATCTGGTAGACAACACCCCCCCCCCCCAACTAAAGGACCCAAGGGACTATCAGAAGGAAGGAGTCTAATCCTTACACCAGGCAGACCAGCAGCAGTCCATTTTATCAGGCAATATCTTTGTTTTTATTTTATGCATTGATGCAATATTATTGTTTTAAATATATAAAGAATTTACTGTTTGATATGTTTCACCACTCTTTTTTTCTTTTGAGGTACTACTTGGTGGAGGATTGGTTATCCAGGCATTTGGGGCTGCAGAAACAGCAACACATACATATAGGAATTTCTTAATACAGAGAACTATTAACTTCTTACTAAACCAGTTTTATGATCTGAGTGCTGTTTGAGACCATAAACTGTTTGGTTTATTTGTTTATTTTATATATATATATATATATATATATATATATAGATATATATATATATATATATATATATATATATATAATATATATATATATATATATATATATATATATATATATAAACAAAAAGAAGACAGAGAGCGCACGCCCCATAGTGTAATACTGTACACTTAATATAGGGAAGGGAATGGTGGAGGGATTAAAAACACTCACAAAGTATAAGTGCATAAAAAGCAATTTGTGATAAAAAATCACCACTGAGGCAGGCACCGTCTCGTAACGCGTTAGCAGTCCAACCGGAATACTCGAACAATGCACCCGACAGCGTCCGTCCTCTGAACAATCAGTTGAAGTCCTCCACGCAATGTGGTATTGGAGTAGGCCTCAATACAGCATCATACACGCATAATACAGAGAACTATTAACTTCTTACTAAACCAGTTTTATGATCTGAGTGCTGTTTGAGACCATAAACTGTTTGGTTTATTATATATATATAAATATATAAACAAGAGGAGAGCGCATGCTCCATATCGTAATTACGTATAAAAAGGTTTAATTCAGAGCAAGTCAAAATCGGTCAACTCACAAGCATTGCATGAATATGCGCATAGAAAGACGATTTCAAAGGCCATATGATGGTAGTGGAGCCGAGAACTGTAACTCCTGGGTTGACTATGATGTACTTCAACTTCTGGATAGATGCCGGGCAGCTCAGTCACAAGAGTCTTCCTCCAGAAATGTCATCCCACATCCAAGGTTTCATCGATTCTAACAGGAACTAGTCTTACGCATTTCATCGCTCACAGCTATGCATTAACCTCTCTAATCTCTGACTGTCTCCCTGCGGTAGTGCATGGCACTGGTAGTATTTCAGAAAATACTACCTTGGAGGTCCTTGCCTTAAGCTTTTGGCCTAGATCCCTGTAATCATTTTATAGGACCCTCCATCTTTCTCTAACTTTGTAATTGGTGCCAACGTGTACCAAGACCACCGGGTCAATTCCAGCCCCCCCCTCCCACCCCAACAATCTGTCTACCCAATCCGCAATGTGAAGCAACAAACTGTTCGGTTCATGCGGTCATGGCAACAGATTGCCCTATCTACCTTTCTAATAATGGAGTCACCTACCACCACAATCTTTCTTTGTATCTAATCATCCTGAGTCCCCACTGTGCTGGAGGAACTATTCCCCTGGCTGCTGCTGCAGGAACTATTCCCTTGGCTGCTAGAGTAATTAGTCTCCCCCAGCCTTGCCATTTCTGCCGCGACACTCCCAATATCTTCACTCAACATGGCAAATCTATTGGGATGTGTCAGCTCAGAAACTACCGGCCTCTCCCTATTGCCCCTGCTTCCCCTTCTAACTGTCACTCAGCTACCTACCTGCTCCTCACTAACAGCAACCAAGCTACCTACCTGCTCCTCACTAACAGCGCCACCATCTGCACCACTAGTCGAATCAAGGGCCTGCTCAGTGAGCTCTAAACCCCTTTCAAGATTGCCAATGTCCCTCAATATTGGAAGTTGCCTCTTCAGATCAACAATCTCTGACTCTAAAGAGACCACCCGCTCACACTTCTCACAGCGGTATGCTCCCTGGAACAGCTGCTCCAAGTGCACATGCATGTGGCAAGATGTCCATTGAGTGGCATTTTCAATCCTGCTCATTCTAGCAACTATGAAGTTTATAAGTACTAACAGTAAACTGTACTTCAATATACTATGCCTTGTTTAACCGCTTCCTTGTTCAAACTGCTTCTGTTCCTAACTGCACACTTTAAACAACCAGTACTTCAAATCAACCACACAGATCAGTATACGCAAGCCCAGAATTCGTTAGAAGCCTCTGTTTAAATTGGGACACCCACCAGGTGTGCTAGGTTAGCAATCAACCAACCACACCCACTGCAGGTGTGTTAGGTTAGCATTTAACTAACCACACCCACTCTGCCTCAGGCAGGAGAACGGGAAAAAAAGTTACAGACTACAATTACCACACACTTTCAAAATAAATTAACCCACTGCACACTCCCCAAAATCAGCCACCCCTGCTAGTATACACTAGTATACACTAGTATACATAGCACTTCCCTTTCCTTCTGATTCTAAATGCACACGTTAAACAACCAGCACTTCAAATCAACCACACAGATCAGTATACGCAATACTTATTGTATTATAATTCCCTGTAATGTATTGTATCTTTTGTAAAGTGCTGCATACATTGGTGGTGCTATATAAAAATGAATATACAATACATAAATAAAAAGTAAGTGGCTGCTCAAGTACTATTTTTAATTGTAATTATTCTTTTGTACATATAGTAATAAAAACAATATCCTTGTGTTTTCATTTGCAGTTGAAATACAAGTGACTTTGAATCTTGAGATACTTGACACCATGTCAATCCTCAAGATTTTGTGGATCATGGAAGAATTAAAATTCTGTTTTGTCAGTTGAACAGGGCAATTTTCCCCAATAATAACTTTTAATTGAAGATCTGTAGTGTATCATCATTAAGGGGGATGTTCTAGTAGTTGCAAGTATTTCCTTGTAAAACGGCCTGGTTTGACATGGTCATACAGTAAATAGTGGATTAAAACTGGCCAAAAATCCATATTCTATATTACAAACCGCATAATTTAAACCCTGTCTATAAACAGGTTTGGCTGTAGTATTTCATGAATGAACTCTGAAATACTATAAGAAACCCTCAGCCAATCCGGATGAGAGATTCTAAGCGCAAGAACTGCAGCAGTAAATTTGAAACGACCAAAAGATGCTCTTGGATAAATAGCAGCGAGCCGGCTTCAGAAATTTCAAGTCAAAATATTTTCTAAGTCCCACTTTTCGGGGCCAAGTTCTGAGAAGAGAACATAGCAGTCGCGAATGGGATTGCAAGCCGAAAACAGTTCCAGAACGTTTGGTACTATCTCTCGGTCAAGGGATTTCGGCATCTCCAGGTGAAAGAGAGCGCTGGCGTCAGGAACTTCATGCCGATTTGACATTTCGGGCCAAGTCCCGGTCAACCTAAAGACTTTGTTTTCTGTTCTATTTTACCTAGGAAAGTCTAGTTTTTTAGCCCAGACCCCCAGTAAGTGTGTTTTCTTCTGAATTTTGTAATCCACTGTGTGTTCGTCTGTTTCTATGGAATAAATGACAATTTGTTTTACTATCTTGTTTTGCTCAATGAATGATCCCGGTAAAAACGTGTAAATACCTGGTCTCCCGTGACAGAAATGCCCGGACCACATTTCACTTCCAATATGAACTTTCAAGAGTGGAGGCCGGAAGTTGAAATTGAGATTATACGTTTAATTACTTGATACCTACTTCAAATGAGTACGACTTGACAGATCCAATGATATCTCATATCATCCATATCATATCTTTGCTCTTGTCACTCTGAAGTCCTATTTAGTCAATTATTTGCACATCTAAAACAGACTAAGGACCTTTGAAACGTTTCTAACATGTAGATATCATTCCAGAGTTGGGTTACATGGATTTTATTTTACCGGAATGTTCTCACAAGTTCATCTACATTAGGTATTAAATGTTCTTCTGATTTCACTGGAGGCTAAAAGCAATGCTTTTGGTACTTGGGGGAAAAAAAGGATTTTTTTTTTGTTTGGTTTAATGTAAGCAGCATTTGATTACCTTTAATGAAAACGAATGACCTATCAATACGTTCTACCGTGGTCAATCCGCAAATATCCTGCTTCCCCACGTTCACGTAATGACTACCTTCCAGTTTCAATCAATTCTTTAGTCAATGTAACTCAGCAGTTACAATGTAACCTTTTATTACTAAGGTAACATTGTCTATTGTTACCGCTCAAAGGACAGTCTCCTGCTGGCCTGGGAACACTGCAGCATTTTCCTATTTGTGATCAATTATTGTCAAAGATCTTGCACTGCTTGGGAAGTGTGCCAAAACCTATTATAGCAACCAAAAGATGCTCAGTATATTAAAGTTAAATAAAATGGCATTGAGCTGTTTTTTGTAAAAAAAATAAAATAATAATCTTTAAATGTAGTTCAAATTCCGTGCACTGTTGAAATCCTTGCTCTCTTATTGGCAAAAAATGCTGGGCATTATTCATTCAGTAATGACCCGGAATTTTTGGCACCTTGCCAAGTTTTTATCTCCAGCCAATCAGCTTACAGTGTCAGAGCATCTCTCAGACAGGGGAGATGATTGGTCAGGAGACAGCAGATAGACAGCGACTTCCCTCCCTCTCTCACTGCAAAGAGCTCCACATAGGACACAGTATAAATATTAATTAAAATAGAAATACCTGCAATATACAATGAACACATTCTTGTTTGGTGACGCACAGACTTCGTACACAGAATGTTGTTTACAAACTCTATTCCCATAGTTTCCCCTCTTGTCCCTTCTCTCATAATATACTTAACACAGAGCATTGTACTAAAGCGTAAGTCATATTTTGACCATACTCATTTTTCTTTTGCAGTCCAGTGAGATTAGTAGAATCAGATCCCTTAGGTTAAAAAAAACTTTTATAACCCAAAAACTATTTAAAATAGTAAAGGAATAGGTAAGTATTACATGTTTTTGCTTGTTGGCAGGAAATGAGTTCCCTTCAGAAATTTTTGGGACCAAAAACGTTGGGTCATCTCATGTACAGTATCCAGGTGCCAGTCCTCTTTTTATAAATGTACATTAAAATCCTTTTCCTCCATTATGCATTGTTCTGTCCAAGGCTGGCGGTGGCTAATGAGTTGAGACAGGCAGTTTACTCAATTCCTTTTCCTATACAAAATGGAGTCTTCTTCATTTCTGGTGTTTTTATTATAAGTTAAAGAGAGGAGTAGACGCCCTCAATAATATGGTGCTGGAGGGGGGTACTTAACTGCCGGTACTCTGGGTCCAGGGAGGTCCAGATGTCCCAAGGTATACCAATGGAGAGAAGGGAAACAGGCACACGGTCTTATGCATACAAATTTATTGTGCCAGAAAATCCAATGTTTCGGCAGTATACAGCTGCCTTTTACAAGGTGAGGGCTACAGGACATTAGCACAGATACAGATATTTATACCTCTTAAGTACTCACCCCACCACGCTCAAGGCAGCCATTCTCCTGGACGCCGACGCCCACGTGATGACGTCAGTGCGCTCGTGTGACGTGATTACATTGGACGTCACAGAGGAGGCGGGCCCCAGACAGTAGACTCACCGAGCAGAAAATTGATTGGCTAGCCGGTCGCCATGGGAACCCTGTGGGAGCATGGGGGGTGAGAGCCCTTACATGAATATAGAAGTGTAAGAATCTAATAAACATGAGCAAACACCAACCAACCAGCATGTGAAATATGCAAATCAGTTTCCAATTGAACATTTTTCTGTATTCTCTTTTGCATTAAAGATTTTTGGAGCAATGAGAGTACCTCTTTATTTTTAATTGTAATTACCTTTTGATATTCACTATACTGAGGTGATTTGCATATTTCACATGCTGGTTGGTTGGTGTTTGTTCATGTTTATAAAATTCTTGCACTTCTGTATTCATGTAAGGGCTCTCACCCCCCTCGCTCCCACAGGGTTCCCATAGCGACCGACTAGCCAATCACTGTTCTGCTAGTGAGTCTGCTGTCTGGGGCCTGCCTCCTCTTTGACGTCCGATATCATCACGTCAGGTCACGCGTGCGCACTGACGTCATCACGTGGGAGTTGGCGTCCAGGAGAATGGCTGTCTCGAGCGTGGTGGGGTGAGTACTCAGAGGTATAAATATCTGTATCTGTGTTAATGTACAAAAGAGAGATGCACCCGCTAAACCTAGTGTGACCACTTGGGTCACTAGTACAGACTGGTGCAAAAGGGCAGGGAAGGTAATCAAAACACAAATAACACTGTATGACATAAGACACTGTGCATACAGATAAGGCCCTATAGATGCACTCAAAATCTGAGGAGGGAGAACACCCTGAAAAATAAGCAACACAACAGAAGAAATCTGGACCAAACCAGAGATTTGATGTATAAATATGCTTTATTATTGATAATAAAATGGTTGGTACCGGAACATATAGTGAATGAGGTGAACTGAATGCAAAAAAGTGCTAGTAGGCAAAATGCCTGAAGTGTATCCAAAATGGAACAATGAACGTAAGCACTATAAATCCAGAAAGCAATGAACCTATGCCTATGGTATAAGGCAATAGGGGCTAACTCTGGTGTGTGACGTCACTAGAACGCTATATATAATATATACACTCACATGGGGCACTAAAGTGTGTATAGGCACATAATCACTGTCAATCATGCATCAATGATGTACTATATAAGTAACATAACAGTGGCAATGATAAATCAGTAGTGTAAATGTAGCACAAAAAACACACAAGTGTAAGACTGCTGACATAAACCAATGTGATGGTCAAAGAGCAATAAGAGGCGTGGAACCCCACCAAAACTGACCCTGTTAGTGAGTAACTACACACAGGGACAGAAAAGTGGGAAAGGGAGTACCCTGCACACCAATATATGCGAGCCCTGTGGGGGGAGAGAAATGCAACAGGATCGTGTATTCCAAAAGGTCTGACCCTCAATAACATACCCCTACAGCACACGGGGGGGGAGAGGGGGGAAGAGGACAGAAAAGAGGGAAAGAGGACCCTGAATCACTTATCTGTACTGGCCCTACATTTTAGCAGCCTGCATACATACAGTAGATCAGTGTTTTTCACCCAGGGTTCCTATGAACCCGTGGGTTCCCGGGGCATTCCTAAAGGGTTCCTGTAGTTTTCTTGTCATTTGAAAATGGTATCAAATATAGAAGAATGTACAATGCATCTGATCACAGAGTTGCTGTTAGATATGGTTAGGGGTTCCTCAGAATTTCACTTCGGGTTCCTTGACCAAAAAAAGGTTGGAAACCACTGCAATAGATACTGACTGTTGTGGACAATTGAGGCTATGTGATTATTCATTAGTTCAATGGTAGTTTATGTGCATTAGTGCCCCTATTGTCACTGTCATAATTTAATGAATAACCCTGTACTGTATGTGTCAAGGGATGGTAGTACTCTTTTCAGTAAAAAAGGAACACTTAGGGATATATTCTATATACTCCAAATTGGCCATTCACCCGAACTGCCACTTTGGAGTATATAGAATTGATTTGATCAATGTGTCTTGAAGCATCAATTTATATACAGTAGCCATTTTTCACCACCAATGCCTCGTGTGCCTCTTCTTGCAATCTGGAGAGTGTAATTTTAAGGATTTAGGAAGAAACTATTAGTGGTTATTAATGGGATGCATTAAATTCTATTTCTGGAGCAATTCACTCTCTTATAAAAGAGAACAACAAGCTTGATAGGGTCTCAAAACCACAACATGAATCTTACTCAATTTTCTGTTCCCTTTAATCTCACAGAGTCTGTCCCTGTTACTGTGATTATCGGTGTGGCAGTCGGAGCTGGCGTGGCATTCCTAGTTCTCATGGCAACTATTGTTGCTTTTTGCTGTGCTCGGAACCAGAGAAGTAAGTGTGTTATAATTGATGTTTTTTTCTTTTATAGCACTAACAGTGCATGCAGAGCTGTACATAGGAGTTTTGCAGGAATGAGTCCCTACCCCGTAGACCTTACAATCTATTTTGTGGTGCCTGCGGCACAGGGAGATTATGTGACTGCCCATGGTTACAATGAGTGGACATTGAGATTTGAACCAGGCTCCCCTGCTTCAAATTCAGTGTTATTGTTTACAGAGACAGTGCTTTTACACACTGATCTCCATGATGTCTTTGTGGTATTTGTGTGATAATAGGGGCCTAGGTCATTATATTTAAGTGTTATCAGAAGAGGGAGATTGATGAATTCACTTATATCGAAGTTGTTTGTTACATGTGTAGCACATGTCTCCCCCCCTCTGGGAGATTTAGTCATGACTATTGCTAGGTGTAGTGCTGATAACGGGTTTGGCACAGGACAGCTGAGGTACCCGCGATGGTGTGGGGGAAGACAGGCAGACTTTAAGGGATTCCTCTAGTTCTTCTTCTTGGTGACAGCGCATCCAGATATAGGGGGATTCATCTTGGCTGAAGGCGGTCCCCGCTATGACAGTCCTTACTCAGAATATTCCCTCCACACAGACTGCCGTGGAGCCTGAAGTATAATTGAGGATGATCTTTATTATAGCAGCCACTGCGATGTTGCTACAGTGAATTCTTTAGTTGATAAGGTAGATCCCTGACTTCATGATGGTACTGGCCTGCTGGTAATAGTGAGGCCTCTCTGGATTAGGTTAGTGCCTCAGCCCATGAGGGACTGAGCACATGTCTCTCTCTCCCAGCGAGGAGGAGAGCTCAGAGCTCCTACTCCATGTTTTATTTTATCAATGACGTTGCATTTTGCAGTATAATTACAGTAGACTTGCATGTGTAATTAATTCTGCTAAGAAACTACAAAAATAAATATTAATATCTTTTATTCTATATTTATTGTTTATTATTCAATACATTCAACTTTTGCTAGGCTTGCTCTACTTTTCATACTGTTTCTGTGAGTGGTCCTGTGAGTATTAACTCGTTATAACATTTTTAAACAGTTCTAAGGATTCAAGGGCGCACACACGAGACAAAGACAAACTAATTTAGTTGCAAAAGGCATTCGAGTCGTTATCCTTAACTCCCCCGGGCCATGGGAGCTTCCTTAAAAAACAAAGACACATTAACTTTGAGCCTTGAGTCCTTGGCTGAGTAATTACTATGCCTGGTTTGATACGCATGCGCATCACAGCATTAGAGTAGTTGCACCTTCCCCCCTTACACAGCCCTAGCGAAAAAAGCATTCAACTGCTTATCGACACCTCCCCAAGAGCCATTCATTATGTTTCAGGCTCTTATGTACAGTACTGTAGCGTCTTGAGACCGGTTTCACACGCAAGCGCAGGTGTGATAAGTCCTTCTTAGGGATTTGTCAAGAATTACTTCACAGTCAATGTGAATTTCAAGTCTGAAAAAAAAGGGCATACTTTTTTCTTTTCTTGACAAGGGCTTAACTAATGAGTGATTTAAGAAACCATTATGTGAAGCATGTTTTTTATATTTTATCAATTTTTCCCTTCTTAAAATCACTTGCTTTTTATTTCTACTGTATACGGTATGAGGTGGCATACTCTAATTTTTATTTGGGGGTTGGGGGGTTCAATTGATTCTGATGAACTGATTATTTTTCACACATTCTCATTCTTTTGCAGGTTGCATTGCATTCTGTGGTTCTTTTGTCATTGAGAGAGGGGGGATTAGGACAAATTTTTGACTGTTATTAATTATGCACACAGTACAATAAGTTTGCACATACCCCCCTTCCTGTAGTGCTGCATCTCTGAATGAAAAAGAAATTCACCAGGATTAGTGCATTAAAGGCCTTGAGTATTTAACAATATTGGACTATAACTACTGTCTAACTATTTATAACAGTATATAACTATATATACAGTATACAGGTAACTAAAACTATAATAGGTAAGACAGTACACACATGTCTAATACAAATGTCTAATTTTCTGAAATACTACCAGTGCCATGCGCTACCGCAGGGAGACAGTCAGAGATCAGGGAGGTTAATGCGTGGCTAAGAAAGTGGTGCAGGAAGGAGGGGTTTGGGTTTTTAGAGCACTGGGACTCCTTTTCTGAGAGGTGCCATCTATATTCTAGGGACGGATTGCACCTCAATGAAGAGGGATCTTCTGTGCTAGGGGGGGAGAATGCTAAAAAGGTTGGAGGAGATTTTAAACTAGGATGGAGGGGGGAGGGAATGAAACAGATTATGAACTAAATGGAATAGAGGAGGATACAAAGTGGTATGGAGGTAGAATGGGGGCAAGTGCGAGTTTGACAAGCAGTGAGACACCCATAGTAAATACAGATAATACTAGAAAACTTCTAAAGACTAAACCAAGTGGGCACAGAAAGGAAGGAGCAGATAAGATAATAGTACAGGCTGAAAATAAACTTAAATGCATGCTTGCTAATGCAAGAAGCCTGACAGATAAAATGGGGGAGCTTGAATTAATAGCTGCAAGGGAGCAGTATGATATCATAGGCATTACTGAAACATGGTGGGATGAAACTCATAACTGGACAGTTAATTTAGAGGGTTATTCCCTTTTTCGGAAGGATCGAACAAATAGAAGGGGAGGTGGAGTATGTTTATATGTTAACCCGGATCTAAAACCTATTATAAGGGATGATTTTTATGAAGGGAATGATGAAAATGTAGAGACTTTGTGGATAGAAATTAGCAGTGGAGGTAAAAGTATTAAGAAAATGTTTGTGGGAATATGCTATAAACCACCAAATATCTATGAGATTGAGGAAGCTAAAATACTTTTGCAAATGGAAAAGGCTTCAAAACTGGATCATGTTTGCATAATGGGGGATTTTAATTATCCAGACATAGACTGGGGCAATGAGATTAGCGTTACAACAAAAGGAAACAGGTTTTTTTGGGGTGCTTAAAAACAATTATATGATGCAAATTATTGAGGAGCCAACCAGGAGAGGGGCAATACTGGATTTGGTCATATCAAACAATGTAGAAGTAATAACAAATATTCAAGTCCTGGAACATTTGGGTAACAGTGATCATAGCATGGTCTCATTTGAAATAAATTATCAAAAAATTGATTTCTTGGGTTCAACAAAGACCTTAAACTTTAGAAAGGCAGATTTTAATAAACTGAGGTCTAATCTAGTAGTAATACAATGGGATGATGTTTTTGCAGGGAAACATGTAGAAGATAAATGGGCAGTCTTTAAAACATTGTTAGAAAAGCACACTTATCAGTGTATACCCTTGGGTAATAAGTATAAAAGAAATAAGTCAAAACCAATGTGGTTAAATGTAGAGGGAGAGGGGGGTTAGCCCGGTATTAAAGGGGTTGCACCCCATATGGCCACCCCCTGACCTCACCAGGGAGGCAAGGGGTTAACTGAACTGCGGTCCAGGAATGTGGCTTACACCTTGTCATGTCAGGAAAATGTATGTTCCCCTGTTCCCATGTTTCAATATAATCCTGTATTTTAATGTTTTAAAGTGCATTTCTGTATCTCCAGTTCTGTGTTATTAAAGTGTATATGTATGGTATTTTGGATCTGCTCTGACAATGTAGACTCCATCTGCTATGCTAATAGGTCATGAAGGGCAGCCGGCTGATTGAGCCTAAGCACTGTGATCAAAAATTAACTGCCTGATTGTTTACACTAAGTACTAATCAACCGACCAAGTACTAATCAGCAGACTCTGCCACTCTAATTGTTACCCGAGGGTGGAGAATCATCAAACTGGAGTGGTTTGTAAGTGTTATGTCTACACCTACAAACAATGCAGATACTTCATTTGGTAGACTGGTCGTTGCCCCTGATTTAATTATGGGGCTACACATAGAGTCCCAGTACACATGGGCTAATTAGTTGGGGGGCATGGGTTAATCTGTGTCTCTACGTTAGGGATTGGATACAGATAATTGTTCACCAATAGTCTGTATTCAATGTTAAGAATAGGGTTACACAGGTATATAAACTGTGTCCACCCTACCGTTATTAGTTGTTCTTCTGATTCCACCTGGGATGTCACCGGATTGCTGGAGAATTGCTAGCTGATACTTCTCCATCCCCCAACCCTAAGTAAGTGTTACCTTCTTGTCTGTTAATTGTACTATATTGCTGTGTTCACCTTTTTTAAGGAATAAATATATTTTATTATATCTAAGCCTCGTTCAGTTCAACCCATATATTTGGTGTTCATTATACACTGGCGACACACTTTATTCGAGCTCGGCTAGTCCCACGAATTCGGGTATACCCGGGTGTATTGAGGTTTGTGACTGTTTTCTGCCCGAGTGCATTGGGTTATTTTCCAGGCAGGGATTGAAGCATTTTATTCTCGCTGGCTGCAATACTGCACAGTATATATATATACTGCATTACAATTCATGAATTTATGCCATCTGGTAGACACGCGAAGCATTGCAGCCTATTAAATCCTAATCATTATCATTTAACAGATCAGCCGCCCGTCAGCCAGGCATGAACCCAGGCTGGGAAGGCAAACGCAATGGGGCTTGTCAGAGGTGAGGAGCGGCGCATTCCAGGTATCTGCCAGGTACATACTGGGTATTTGCTCGAATAAAGTGTGTCGGTGCAGTATCTTGTCATAAGCTACCGTGACAAGCTCTATAATTAACTGGTGGCAGCGGCGGGATTGAACTGAACCTATATTACAGTGTTCTGAGGGACCCTGTAATATAGTGGGAACTCGAAGGGAATTGCGAGTTCCTGGGACTAAAGATATTGAACACCCAGTAGTGCAACAGTTAACACAAGTTGTAACACCACCTCACTGCTGCGACCGTGAATCATGAGCGAGGCTGAAGGCTCATCCAACATGAGGACCCGAGCTCAGCTGAAGGACAAGTGCCGTGAATATGGACTGCCCTATGAGAACCAGGAGGTCGCAGACATGGTTGACGCAATCGGTGATTATGAAGCCCGGCTTGCGGAGCCTCAGGATACGGCTCAGCTTGCCCTTATACAGCCACCCGGAGATCAGGGAAGGAACCCAGTGCCAGGGCGGCGGAATCTCGGGGAGGGAACGAGTGCACCTCCTGGGAGCAGTGCAACAGGAGGGGTACTGGTTGCTGCGGCTACCAGTACGTTCACCCCTGAAATGTTGGCACTGATAACTGCGTGGGGTGACAGAGGGACACCGGAGGAGCGGCTGCAGTTTATCACTATGGCAGTGAACAGACCCGCTTATTGGCCCCCTGTCCAACCCAACCAAGATGAACTCAAACTGAATCAGCACAGTCTCACCAAGTTCATGGAAGGTACTGATCAGATCGACAGTTTTCTAAAGAACTTTGAGACACAGTGTCGGCGGTACAAAGTGCTTCCCCAGCATAGGGTTGCACGTTTGGACCCCTTACTGTCCGGCTTTGCTAAGCAGACGATGATGGCGCTTCCAGATGAGTATGCTGATGACTATGACCACCTGAAAGAACTGTTACTGTTTCAGTACGGTTTTACCCCTGAAGCCTTCCGGGGTAAATTCCAGCAGGAGGAGAGGCAGCCCCAGGAGTCCTATGTTACCTACGTGACCCGCATGGCTTTGTACGGGATACGCTGGGTGGAGGGCTATGAGGCACAGACTTACCAATGCCTGCTGGACCTCATCTTTCAGGAGCAGCTCATACAGCAGTGCCCGCCGGCGGTGAGGGCTTGGGTGTACGACAAGAAGCCCAAGACTTACCAGGAGGCGGCGAGGCTTGCAGACGACTACGTGGCCAGCCGAGCCCTGATGACCACCAAAGCAGTAGCCATGGCGGTGGCACCGGTCAGAAAGTCTGCCAATACCCCCCAATGGACAGGCTGCCTGCGGCAAGCAGTACACCGAACGTGGGGGAGCTCCGGCACGAGCGCCGGTGCTACAACTGCAATTGCCCTGGTCACATCAGACCAGATTGCCCGGAACCCCTGCGTTCCGTGGACCCCATCAGGGGCAACGCACCCCAGCTGCAAAGCCAGTAGCCCGCGTGCGGGTGGCTTCCACCACAGACTCCAGACCGGTCATGGAACCAACTCCCAGCGAGACGTCCCATGCAACGCCTGTCCCGGTTTCATCGGTGCCTACAGCCGGGAGCGGAGGACATCTCAGCGCGGACCTGCAGCAGACGGACGGCCGGAGCAGACATCTCACCCCTGTCACAGTCGGTGACCGGCAAGCAGTCGGCTTGCTGGATTCAGGAGCTGCAGTGACCCTGGTCCGACCTGATATGGTCCGGCCAGAGGAATTGATCCCAGGCCCTGGGATACAGATCACTGTGGCCGACGCAGAGCCACGTTTCCTGCAAGTGGCCAGTATCTTTTTGGATTGGGGGGAGGGCCAGGGTGTGCGGGAGGTGGGGGTTTTACCCGGTTTGGATGCCGATGTTCTTCTTGGCAACGATCTGGGTCCGATGACCTGCACCTATGACCGAGTGCCCAAACCCGCTGCAGTGGCGGTGGTTACCCGGAGCCAGACAGCGGCAATGGCGGAGGCGCCAGTCCCCCAGCCTTTGGGACCAACGTTAGCGGAGGGCGCAGAGGAGCCCGGGGAGGTAAGCCAGGATCAGTTGCAACAACAGACTGACTTACTGTTCCCCCTCACCCTTCCCCATTCTCCGGACAATGACATGACTGGGGGGTGGCCAGACTTAGGAGCCCAGTTTAGGGAGGCAGTGAAGACAGACCCTACCCTGGCCGGCGTGAGACTTCGGGCATCCGAATCTCAGGCAGGGGACGGCACTGAGCACTGCCTATGGTATAAGGGACTCCTGTATAGAGAAGAAGGGAATCCAGGGATAGAGGAGGGATTGACCGGTAAGCGACAGCTAGTAGTGCCCCATGGGTACCGACAGCAACTGTTACGGGTAGCTCACTCTATTCCGTTAGCGGGACATCAGGGGGTCAACAGAACGCGAGCCCAGTTATTACAGAGTTACTACTGGCCGGGGGCATCTCGAGATGTAGGCACTTCCTGCCGCTCTTGTGATGCCTGCCAGCGAGTGGGTAAGGCGGGCGACCGTGTGAAGGCACCCTTGAAACCCCTACCGATAATAGGGGAACCCTTCCAGAAAGTAGCGATGGATCTTGTAGGACCGCTTATGATTCCTAGCAGGTCAGGGAAGCGCTACATCCTCACGGTGGTGGATTTTGCTACCCGGTACCCTGAGGCGGTAGCGCTTGGCACGATAGATGCCAAGACAGTGGCACCAGCTTTGCTGAACATTTTTTCTAGGGTAAGTTTCCCTAGTGAGATCCTCACCGATCAGGGCTCTCAGTTCATGAGTGAACTGTTACATTGTCTCTGGGATGCATGCAGTCTACGGCACCGGCACACTACCCCTTACCATCCCCAGACAAACTAATTATGTGAGAGGTTTAACGGTACCCTGAAGCAGATGCTTCGGACCTTTATAGAGGCAGAGGGGAAAGACTGGGGGATTTATTTACAGCACTTGCTGTTTGCCTACTGAGAGGTACCGCAGGAATCTACAGGCTTCTCCCCCTTCGAACTACTATATGGCCGCAGGGTACGTGGACTTCTGGACCTATTCCGTGAGGGATGGGAAGGGGAGGCTACTGCTACTGATGCTTCAGTGATCCAGTATGTAGTAGATCTCCGAGACCGGTTAGAGATGCTCATGGGGGTGGCCCAGGACCACCTCAGGGCCGCTCAGACCAAGCAAAAGCAATGGTATGACCGGAATGCCCGTAGCAGGGAATTCATCCCAGGACAGCAGGTGCTTGTTCTCAAACCCACTCGGGAGAACAAGTTGATGGCTGCCTGGTCGGGACCGTACCCGGTTATCCGAAAGGTGAATGAGTACAACTACGTTGTACAGGTAGAGCCTGAGAGGCCTAAGACATATCACGTCAATATGCTGAAAGAATACAGAGCACCGAGTATGGGAGCAGTAATGGCCACTGCTGGAGGATCCGGCGAGCAATGCTCTGCCTGATCTCCTAGGGGAGGCTAGGCAGGGAAACACTGTGGAGCAGGTGGAGATAGGGGCACAGTTGAGTGCTAGGCAGAAGGGAGAAGCCAGGGACATGCTAGCTAAGTTTAGCGCCCTCTTCACTGACATGCCAGGGACCACACATCTCACAAAACACCTAGTGCACACAGGGGATCTGCAGCCTATGCATAAGCACGCTTATAGAGTGTCAGCAGAGGTCAAGACCAGTATGGAAAGGGAGATAGAGGAGATGCTGACCCCAGGGGTAATTACTTCGTCTCAGAGTCCTTGGGCAAGTCCGGTAGTTCTAGTCCCTAAGAAGGACAAGACCACCCGGTTTTGTGTGGACTACCGCTTGCTCAATGCTGGGACGGTGTCAAATGCCTACCCCATGTCCCGCATAGATGAGTTACTGGATGAACTCGCGGGGGCAAAGTATCTGACCACTATGGATTTGAGCAAAGGCTATTGGCAAATCCCACTGACCCTGGAGGCTAGGGAGAAGTCAGCATTCATCACTCCAAGTGGCCTCTATGAGTTTTTGGTGATGCCATTTGGGATGAAGAATGCCCCGGCTACCTTCCAATGCCTGGTCAATAGGTTACTGGAAGGGATGCAGAGCTATGCCAGGGCTTACTTAGATGACATTGCTGTCTTTAGTAATTCCTGGGACTCCCACTTAGGACATGTAGCTGCGGTGCTGGATAGGATCAGGGAGGCTGGGCTTACCTTGAAACCCACTAAGTGTATGGTAGGGATGGCAGAGGTCCTGTACTTAGGGCACAGGGTGGGTGGAGGGCACCTCAAACCAGAGCCAGCTAAGGTAGAAGCCATAGTTCAGTGGCCTGTTCCAAAAACCAAGAAACAGGTCATGGCATTTTTGGGCACCGCAGGGTACTATAGGAAGTTTGTCCCACAGTACAGTGCCGTGGCCAAACCCCTGACTGATTTGACTAAGAAGCAACTGCCTGTGCTTATCACCTGGACTCCTGCCTGTGAAACTGCTTTCCAGGCACTGAAAACTGCGCTTGCTGGGGCCCCCATACTGGCTGCCCCAGACTATACCAAACATTTCCTCATACAGACTGATGCCTCGGACTATGGCATTGGGGCTGTGTTGAGCCAAGTGGGGGACGACGGTAGAGAGCACCCTGTGGTGTACCTCAGCCGAAAACTACTCCCCAGAGAAGTGGCCTATGCCACCATTGAGAAAGAGTGCTTGGCCATTGTGTGGGAACTCAAAAAATTCCAGCCCTATGTGTATGGAAAGGCTTTCATGGTCCTCACAGACCACAACCCCCTGAGTTGGCTGCAGAAGGCATCAGGGGAGAATGCCAAGTTGCTAAGGTGGAGCTTGGCCTTGCAAGAGTTTGAATTTACCATTCAGCACAAAAAGGGTAGTGAAAACAGCAATGCTGATGGACTTTCACGTCAGGACTATCCCTCTGAGACTAAGTTCATTAATGGTGCCAGCAGTGCCCCACTCCCCGTTAGGGCCAGTGGGCTACAGGTCACCCATTAAGAAGGGGAGGTGTAGAGGGAGAGGGGGGTTGGCCTGGTATTAAAGGGGTTGCACCCCATATGGCCAACCCCTGACCTCACCAGGGAGGCAAGGGGTTAACTGGACTGCGGTCCAGGAATGTGGCTTACACATTCTCATGTCAGGAAAATGTATGTTCCCCTGTTTCCATGTTTCATTATAATCCTGTATTTTAATGTTTTAAAGTGCATTTCTGTATCTCCAGTTCTGGAGGTCGCAGAGAGTTGATATTTGGCCAATGTGTGGAGTCACGGTAGGCATTAAAAACTGGCAAATTTCGACCCACTGAGCCCACCAGAATGGAACTTATTAATATGTGTAGATATTAAAGTGTATATGTATGGTATTTTGGATCTGCTCTGACAATGCAGACTCCATCTGCTATGCTAATAGGTCATGAAGGGCAGCCGGCTGATTGAGCCTAAGCACTGTGATCAAACGTTAACTGCCTGATTGTTTACACTAAGTACTAATCAACCGACCAAGTACTAATCAGCAGACTCTGCCACTCTAATTGTTACCTGAGGGTGGAGAATCATCAAACTGGAGTGGTTTGTAAGTGTTATGTCTACACCTACAAACAATGCAGATACTTCATTTGGTAGACTGGTCGTTGCCCCTGATTTAATTATGGGGCTACACATAGAGTCCCAGTACACATGGGCTAATTAGCTGGGGGGCATGGGTTAATCTGTGTCTCTACGTTAGGGATTGGATACAGATAATTGTTCACCAATAGTCTGTATTCAATGTTAAGAATAGGGTTACACAGGTATATAAATTGTGTCCACCCTGCAGTTTTTAGTTGTTCTTCTGATTCCACCTGGGATGTCACCGGATTGCTGGAGAATTGCTAGCTGATACTTCTCCATCCCCCAACCCTAAGTAAGTGTTACCTTCTTGTCTGTTAATTGTACTATATTGCTGTGTTCACCTTTTTAAAGGAATAAATATATTTTATTATATCTAAGCCTCGTTCAGTTCAACCCAGATATTTGGTGTTCATTATATCTTGTCATAAGCTACCGTGACACTAAATAAACAGATAGGGGAGGAAATGGACAAGAAGAGGAAGGCGTTTAGATTATTTAAGTCAGAAGGGACAGAGACATCGTATCAGAATTATAAGGAATGTAACAAAAATTGCAAAAGGGCAATCAAATTAGCAAAAATGGATAATGAAAAAAAGGATTGCAATAGAAAGTAAAGTCAACCCTAAAAAGTTCTTTAAGTACCTTAATAACAAAAAAATGAGAAAAGAAAATATAGGACCCTTTCAGTGTGAGATGTGTAGGCAGATTATTATTGGAGATAAGGAAAAAGCTGAGGTATTAAACAAATTATTTTCCTCTGTGTTTACCAGGGAATAATCAAATTCAATAGTAGTGCCGCAGGAGGAAGCCACAACCTCCATATTAATGAACAATTGGTTAACTGAGGAAGAAGTTCATAAGCGACTTGAAAAAATTAAAGTAAATAAGGCACCTGGCCCCGATGGCATACATCCAAGAGTTCTCAAGGAGTTAAGCTCAGTAATAGCCAAAACATTATATTTAATATTCAAGGACTCCATTTCCACAGGCTCAGTACCACAAGATTGGCGTAAAGCAGATGTGGTGCCTATATTTAAAAAGGGAGCTAGATCACAACCGGGAAATTACAGACCTGTAAGCCTGACTTCAATAGTAGGGAAACTACTTGAAGGTTTAATACGGGATAATTTTCAGGAATACCTAATGGAAAACAAAATTATTAGTAATTGTCAGCATGGATTTATGAAGGATAGATCTTGCCAAACTAACCTTATTTGTTTCTTTGAGGAGCTAAGTAGGAATTTAGACCAGGGTAATGCAGTTGATGTGGTCTACTTAGATTTTGCAAAGGCTTTTGATACGGTTTCACACAAGAGGTTGGTGTACAAAATAAAGAAAATTGGACTCAGTAATAATATGCACCTGGATTGAAAACTGGTTAAAGGACAGACAACAGAGGGTTGTCATAAATGGAACTTTTTCAGGTTGGGCTAAAGTCGTGAGTGGAGTACCTCAGGGATCGGTACTGGGACCCCTGCTTTTTAACTTGTTTATTAATGACCTTGAGGTTGGGATCGAGAGCAAAGTCTCCATCTTTGCTGATGATACTAAATTGTGTAAGGTAATAGAATCAGAGCAGGATGTCATTTCTCTTCAGAAGGACTTGGAGAGACTGGAAACGTGAGCAGGTAAATGGCAAATGAGGTTTAATACAGATAAATGTAAGGTTATGCATTTGGGATGCAAGAATAAAAAGGCGACATACAAATTAAATGGAGATATATTGGGGGAATCCTTGATGGAGAAGGATTTAGGAGTGCTTGTAGACTGCAGGCTTAGCAATAGTGCCCAATGTCATGCAGTAGCTGCAAAGGCAAACAAGATCTTATCTTGCATCAAACGGGCAATGGATGGAAGGGAAGTAAACATAATTATGCCCCTTTACAAAGCACTACTAAGACCACACCTTGAATATGGAGTACAATTTTGGGCACCAATCCTAAGAAAAGACATTATGGAACTAGAGAGTGCAGAGAAGAGCCACCAAATTAATAAAGGGGATGGACAATCTAACTTATGAGGTGAGGCTAGCTAAATTAGATTTATTTACATTAGAAAAGAGGCGTTTCAAATGATTGCGGAGGTCTGGGAGTCCCGGATATCACTAAATACTATCTGGCGGCCCAACTAAAACAAGTAATAATGTGGAACAATGACCCAACTACAAGTTGTTGGCTGGGTATTGAGTCTACCTATGCAGGACCCCCTTCTCTACCGGCAACCCTTTGGACCGGAGGAGGGAGGGAGAGCCTAGAAGATAAATTAAAACTGGGAGCAATGAGATGTACATGGAGGATATGGTCAAGAAATAAGGATAAATATCAGTTTGCATCGTACCCCACTCTAATGACCCCCATATTTAGCAATCCCGAGTTTATCCCAGGCTGCCTCCCAAAGGGACTTAGTAAATATAAAGAGCTGAGGTTGGTAATGGCTGATGACTATGTATCCAAAAATAAGATTCTTGCACTCCCAGAGTTGGAGAAAAAGCATAAAATTACAAATTTACCGGTGTTTGGTTATTTACAAATTCGACATTACCTACAAACAGTTTCAAAATACACAGCGTTTGCTGCTATGACAAAATTTGAGAGATTATGCAGAAGAAGCTATTATTGCAAAGGTCTGATTTCTGAGGTATATCTGGGTCTGGCGTCAGCTGCGGCACAATCTAAGCATAGTTACATGCTAAAATGGGCAGAGGACTTAAACCTAGAATTAGATAGAGATGACTGGGAGGATATCTGGGAAGCGGCCTCTAAAACATCAATCTGCACAACTACAAAAGAAAACATACAAAATTATGTTTCATTGGTACCTAACTCCAAATAGGTTGAGCCAGATTTTCCCCGGGTCCTCAGATTTGTGTTGGAGAGGATGTGGACAAAAAGGAGACATGGCTCATATCTGGTGGAATTGCCCAAAAATTCAGGGGTTCTGGATCATGATACAAACAATGATACGAGAGCTCCTGGGGCTAGAGATAGAGGTGGACCCGCTGGTCCTGGTGCTAGCTAAACCAATAGAGGACCTTCAACCCCAAGAGAACAAAATAATAAGCCACGTCCTCACTGCAACTCGATGCTCGGTAGCCGTGGCATGGAAAAAAATAAATCCCCCCTCCAAGCAGACAGTACTGAGACGGGTCAAGGAAATAAGACTAATGGAACTCCTCTCGGCACAGCTGAGTCAAAAGGTTGATAAGTTCCATAAGGTTTGGTCAGTATGGCCAGACAATTAACAATAAAACATAGGGACCATACAAGATGGGAGTTAATAGGCCACCCCCTCCCCTACCCCTCTCCTCCCATTTCCCCTTCCCCACCCACTCCCCCACCCTCTTCTTTCTTGCTTTTTTCTCCACTATCCTTGATTTTCTATGAGAGAAATGCCCGGAAGCGGCTGCTTCCTAAAGAGGTTGTTAAAATTTGAAAAAGAAAAAAATATATACAACTGTTTTGTAGAATTCAACGTATGTAAGTTAATTTATAAGAAAAAGAAGACAACTTTATACACTGTGAAGTTGTAACAGATGTATGTTGAAACCTGTTATTTGATGCCATTCTCTCAAAAAACAATAAAAAATTTGAAACAAAAAAGAAAAGAGGCGTCTAAGAGGGGATATGATAACTATATACAAATATATTCAGGGACAATACAAGGAGCTTTCAAAAGAACTATTCATCCCACGGGCAGTTCTAAGGACTCTGGGCCATCCCTTAAGGTTAGAGGAAAGGAAATTTCACCAGCAACAAAGGAAAGGGTTCTTTACAGTAAGGGCAAAAAACAAAACTGTGCGCTACTACCTAACTACCTATAAAGTTTAAATGTATATATATATACAGTGCAGTGACTATACCATCAATTTAGTGATAAAAAAATTTTTTTTTTAAATTAAACCACAACTCCCACAGTGAGATAATTATACATTAAATAATAAGTGCCACATAACCGTGTTGGGGATAATGGCGTCTGCAGCTGTAAACGCAGGGGTGGCTCAGCACCCCACACACACTAAGAGAATGGAAACAAAAGAAAACAGCGCACAACGCCAAATAGTGAAGCAAATTCAACGATATATTATAGAATTAGAAAGGGGGTAATATATCTGCGTACATGAAAAAAGTTGGTAAAAGGCATGTAGTGTGTATCACACTGTTTACCACTCGGCGGCTGTTAGCTGTAGATTCAGGTGCTTGCTTTCCTCTGCTGCTGCAGCTCAGTTGATTCTGGGGCAGGGCGTCAGTCTTTCACTCCCAAGGGGATTTCCCTTCATGCAGCCAGGTTCAGCAGCTGGTACTGGGGCTCGGTGAAATCGCTCCTGCTTCCTGGCCGATATGAAGCTGCTCCTGTACCTCGGCAGGTGTATCCTCTGCACAGAGGTTAAAACGCAGCTTGCTGGGGTGCCCTCAGCGTGCCACGATGCAGCAGTGGTGGATTCAATAGGGAAGTTTGAACAGTCTTACAAAGTCTCTCACAAGTGTCCAAAACAGCACACAGGATGAAATAAAAACAGGACAGGCCAATACATAGACAAAGGCCAATGTAAGCAGATATAAGGCAATAGAATGTTACATCCAACTAGTTTCGTAGAATTAACTACTTCTTCAGGGAAGAACTGAAGAAGTAGTTAATTCTACGAAACTTGTTGGATGTAACATTCTATTGCCTTATATCTGCTTACATTGGCCTTTGTCTATGTATTGGCCTGTCCTGTTTTTATTTCATCCTGTGTGCTGTTTTGGACACTTGTGAGAGACTTTGTAAGACTGTTCAAACTTCCCTATTGAATCCACCACTGCTGCATCGTGGCACGCTGAGGGCACCCCAGCAAGCTGCGTTTTAACCTCTGTGCAGAGGATACACCTGCCGAGGTACAGGAGCAGCTTCATATCGGCCAGGAAGCAGGAGCGATTTCACCGAGCCCCAGTACCAGCTGCTGAACCTGGCTGCATGAAGGGAAATCCCCTTGGGAGTGAAAGACTGACGCCCTGCCCCAGAATCAACTGAGCTGCAGCAGCAGAGGAAAGCAAGCACCTGAATCTACAGCTAACAGCCGCCGAGTGGTAAACAGTGTGATACACACTACATGCCTTTTACCAACTTTTTTCATGTACGCAGATATATTACCCCCTTTCTAATTCTATAATATATCGTTGAATTTGCTTCACTATTTGGCGTTGTGCGCTGTTTTCTTTTGTTTCCATTCTCTTTACAGTAAGGGCAGTTAAAATGTGGAATTCATTACCCATGGAGACTGTGATGGCAGATACAATAGATTTGTTCAAAAAAAGTTTGGACATCTTTTTAGATGGGAAAGGTATACAGGGATATACCAAATAAGTAAACATGGGAAGGATGTTGGTCCAGGGATTAATCCGATTGCCAATTCTTGGAGTCAGGAAGGAATTAATGTTTCCACTTAATGGGGTTTTTTGTTTGCCTTCCTCTGGATAAATAAGTAAGTATAGATATAGGATAAAGTATCTGTTGTCTAAATTTAGCATACTGTAGGTTGAACTTGATGGACCTATGTCTTTTTTCAACCTCATCTACTATGTAACTATGTAAAATGTACTTTACATACTGTGCAGTATAAAATACTATGTATAGAAAGCGGAGAGTAAGTGCAGACATAAAATGTTTAAAATGGATATTTTGAGTGCCATACTTACCTGTACTATACTTACTGTACCTGTACTTACCTTACTACAGTACAGTACCTTACTACATTCCGGTGGCACTCCCATTACGCTGTAAAAGAACGGGCAACACGCTGGCAATATTGTCAATATAGTTAGTAATTTTTTGTACTGTGAGTATGTCGTTCCAGAAACTCCTTATTCCTTGTATTAATTCCTCCTTTTTGGCCAGTTTCATGACCTTTCGCATGTGATCCTTCATCGCATGCCACACTGTCACGGGAGACCAGCACTTTTAACACCTTTATACCTGGATCATTTGATTGAGCAAAGCAGGGAGGTAAAAAAAAATTAAATTTATTTCCACGAAAATGACAAACACACAATGTTACACAATTACACTCAAAATACACTTACTGGGACGAGGGCAAACCAAACAAGTTGTTTCCAAAATGAAATTTTGGAAAGCAAAGTCTCTAGGAGCAATTTCCCATGAGCGAGAGTTGCTCACAAACAGAGCTGGAAACAGTCCTCAGTCAACGGCACCAGTCGCAACCGCTGTGTACTCTGATGGATCTACATCGTTCGTTCTGCCACTGTTGTATTGGTACTTGGAACCTTAGTTCTTACGAAGTCCTGAAGCTTGATACGAAATCTTGTAGAATTTTAGATGAAACTTGTTACGATGTTATAGAACTGTAGAACTGATTCCTGACGGCTGCACAGATTCTTATAGGGTTAAAACTCCTATACCTAACCTGTGCAGCCAATCACTCCATGGGAATAATTTTCCCCACCTATCCCGGATTTGCCAATACCTTACAAGCCTGGCAGAGGTGGCTTATCTTTCAGCTAAGGGCATGCGCGAACCTTGTACCTTTGCCGCTTAGCATATGAGACCCAACTTCCTTACCTGGCGACACTCAGTCTGGGCAAATCACAATTTGCTAAACTTCCCGGACTTCACACTAAGATGGGGGTACTTGGGTTATTCCGCCGTCCCTGACACCTTAGTAGCTCTGAGCCTTTCAACTCCGGACCTTCCCAGACATACGGCGTCAAGCCAGCGGGATGTTTTAGAAGTCCGGAGCTGGATATGCTCAGCTCATTCACAGTACTTTACTGACATGCATTTCTAAATGAGTGAGATCATAAAATGAGTTTTTCCCGGTCTCTGGTGTTTTGAATGAAAGTCTAAATGGGCCTAACATGTTGGAACAATTAAAATAGGGGGACTTTCATTCACCATTTTTTATATAAACTTATAAAATTGCGTTACAGGGTTTTTCATGTTTCTCCCCATACGACGCGCACAGCAAGTTTCAGCACTCTAGGAGCTTCCTAACAGAAGTTACCGCCGCTTTCTATTCTGCTAACCGCTGGACTTTAAAAACATTTTTTCATTCTCGATTTATAAGTAAAACATTTCTACCTTATACACTCTACTTAGAAAATACTTTTATCTCGCCACCTTATACCTGATGGGAGATACACGGAACCCCACCCTGGGTTCTGGGGTTATGGGCATATACCGGGGAACCTTTGAATGTGATTTATTCCCCTGCCCTGTCTTACTATTCTGGTCTGTGCTGAAGCAGGGAAATCCTCGCTCGTTGATACGCCTGGAATAGTAAGACACACACACACATTTTTATTGCAATATGGTTTACATGCCATAACTGGGCTGCAGAGCTGACGCTTCACAAATTCCCAATATGGCTCAGGGGCACCCAACAGGGCATAATACCTTTATTATTGGCCTGGGTACCCCCTCACCATCACACACACAAATTCTATGGGATTCAAATCTGGTGATCTGGAATGGGAGGGTGAAAAAAAGGCGAATTATTTTAAGAGATAACAACAGTGTAAAACAATGAGAAACAGTTACCGTACAGTACACTGGAAAACTTACTCCAGTGGCGTCTTAACCCAGTTGATACCGTCCGCAAGAATATAGGCAGTAGAGACGGTGGGCCTCATGCAGTAAAGGTTCATAAAAAATATCGCCAGCCCATTTAAATCGCCGTTTTTTGGAGCGTTGCTATCACGGTATTCAGAAAGCCTCGATTAACAGTTCATAAAATCGGCGATAAACCTGTGGCAAAGTTATCGCCTCTCTCATAAGTGGAAAATGGCTCATAACTGGCGTTTCGTTGATCAAATCGTTTTGAACTTATTTTTCCATTCGGCGATATTGTCGCGAGACATGCAATATCCCATGTGCCTATTTAAATGGGGTCTTTCTTTAAATCTGTCTCTGTGCTGTTGGGCGTGAGTGAGAGACAGACAGTGCTCGTTGTTTTTGAGGAGTTGGTATTGCTAGAGAGTTGTTGTGAAATTTGAAAGGATTGTCTTCTGTTGTTTTGTTTGCTTTACTATTGTCTGTTATTGTGAGTGTGAAAGTGTTTTGTTAGTGCGTCATTTATTAGATTTATCTGTTATTTGTGAGGGGTTGAGGAACGGGTTGGTATGGACGAGAGTAGTGGAAGTGGCCGTGTGAGTGAGCGTGTGAGTGGCCATGGGAGTGAGCGTAGGAGTGAGCGTGTGAGTGGTCATCAGCGGGTGCATGGGAGTGAGCGTGTGAGTGGCTGTGAGCATGGGAGTGAGCATGGGAGTGGCCATGAGGATGGGATTGAGCGTGGGAGTGAGCGTGAGCATGTGAGTGAGCGTGGGAGTGGTGGGCTATCTGGTGGTGGGGGGGAGAGTAAGAGTCTCCTGCAGTCTCTACCATTGGAAGCATGGGAAGCCAGTCAGCAGCAGAGCAGCTCAGTGGTTCAAGGACCTGGGAACCTGGCAGTCATTGAGTCGACCATGAACTCCTCTGTATACCAAAGTATTCTAGAGTGAAATGTGAGGCCATCTGACCAAGCGCTAAAGCTTGGCCAAAATTGGGTCATGCAACAGGACAATGATCCCAAGCACACCAGCAAATCTACAACAGAATGGCTGAAAAAGAAAGAATCAAGGTGTTGCAATGGCCCAGTCAAAGTCCAGACCTCAACCTGATTGAAATTCTGTGGCGGGACCTTAAGAGAGCTGGGCATAAACAAATGCCCACAAACCTCAATGAACTGAAGCAACGTTGTAAAGAAGAGTGGGCCAAAATTCCACCACAACGATGTGAGAGACTGATAAAGTCATACAGAAAACGATTGCTTTAAGTTATTGCTGCTAAAGGTGGTTCTACAAGCTATTGAATCATAAGGTATACTTAGTTTTTCACACATGGGTTCTCCATTTTGGCTTTCGTTTTGTTAAATAAATCATGACACGGTGTAATATGCCATGTGTTGTTGTTCTTCTGAGGTTGTATTTACGTAATTATAAGACCTGCTAAGGAACAGATGATTGTTATTATGTCCTGATATGTAAAACCATAGAATTTAAAGAGGGTGTACTTTCTTTTTCACACAACTGTACCTCTGCGAGGACCATACTTCAACATGATTGGGCAGTATTGTCTCTACATCACCATTTGAGAGGGCTGCACTATTTCTGATACTCTCCATGAGTTCCAGGAGGCACTGGGGCGGACGGAGACATATCCATTAAAGATACCTTTCAGTGCTATCTGTCCTTACTAGGCCATGTGAGTTGTAGCATTGCCCACTTTTAAAAGACATTTAGCAAAATACAACATTGGATTACATACAATCCTGCACTGTGAGGGTCTTTTTCTTTATTTTTCACATATGATTCTATACTCCCTGAAACACCATTCCAATTCTACAATGATCGAAGGAGGATTCTTTCGGGTTGAGCAGTGTATCATTTCTATTTCATTCATCCACCTATTACAAGATCACCCACAACTTTTAATTCACATATTGTTATATGTCACCCTCCTAGAGAGTGCCTTGTGTTTGTTTTCAGTCTGTACTATTATCTTATCTTCTCTTGCCAATTGGGTTTAGTCTTTTAAAGTTTTCTAATATTACTTGTATTTAATAGGGTCGCCTCCCTGTTTGCCAAACTCTCACTTGCCTCCATTCTACCTCCATGACCCCTTGCTATTTCCCCATCCTTATCTATACTATGTAGTTCATTATCTGTTTCTTGTCCCTCCCTTGTTTTCTTAAATAAAATTCATTTTGAAGTTTCAATTTTGTTTTATAGATCTGAAAGGTGTGGTATCAGCCAAAAATGACATCCGCGTGGAAATTGTTCATAAGGAGCCAGCAACCGGAAGAGAAACAGAGGAACATTCAACCATCAAACAACTTATGGTGAGACATGAGCTACTTTGTGGCATGGTCAGAGATGCACTGCAGCTGCTAAATATATCATAAGCCATGGGCACATACACAACCCATATGCACATTGTGAATCAGAATGTACTAGAAGCTAAAATAGCAGGTTAGCAAAAAATTATTTGACTACAAGGTCCATAATGCATTGCAAAGTTAAAATAAGGAGGTTATGTACAGTATCAATGTCATTTTGAAGAGAAGAAGGGGTATATGTATCATGGCAAAAGTGCAAATCAATTGGACTTTTTCTTTGATACAGCTGGAGCAATATTGTTCCCTAAAATCACCTGCACTTTTGTCTTGATAACTACTCCCCAAAGTGTTTTGACGCATTGTACATTGAAGCATAGAGGCTCAAGATGAAAATGGCACTATTTGCATCAATTTTGCTTCAAAATTACTTTTTATATATAGATCCAATAGGGGTTACTGAAAATAGCAGGAGTATACAGTCTAGGATGCACTGGAAATTACGTTTCCTATTCAATATGCAATGAGGCTATCTGTCCCTCCGTTTGGGAAAATGTAATCTCTAATTGAAAGCAATTGAGATTCAATCTTCCTGAGCAAAGGGAAGACTACGTCACAATGACTGAATCCCTGAGATTCTGAGGGGTTAAATAAACTGTTTTGGTTGAAGGTGACAAAAAATAACACCAGTTTTATTAGGCACAAATGTCATTGTTTTTAGTTGGATTTTTGCTTTGTTAAATTATTAGTTAGTATTGCACAAACCATTCACAATAGGACATACAATACATAATATCTTGGATTCCTGAAAGTGACAGTGCTATAGAAACCTGGGTGCACGATAACAACAAATTTAATTCTGTGCAGGGAAAGGCTATTCTTAATGGTACCAGATGCCAAAGAGACTTAAAAACTTCCCAGGGATTGAAAAATGCTACCAGGCTATTTTCACGTGAAATTGACAGACTGAAATAATCCACTTTTTCTAACAGGTTTTGTTGATTGAAGGATTTTAAACCTAGAAAATGATGATTCTTAACAAAGAGATATTTTAATTATAATTTTAGATTAAATAATTAGAACTGTACTAAATACTACCTCGTTGATATTAGTGCCTGTCCGTATTCTTAAAGCATTTTTGCCCTGTGTAAAGTTTACAAAAGGGTCAAAATTAAAGTATCTTCGTTTTTCATAGATACAAACATATCATATATATGTATATTTATATTTTATATATATATATACATATATATATATGTATATATATATACACACAAACTTAGTGTGAAGGTGAAGGGGTACCCAGGCCAGTAAATAAAGGTATTATGCCCAGCTGGGTGCCCCTGAGTCATATTGGGGAATTGTGATTGTCAGCTCTTCAACCCAGTAATGGCAGTAACACTGTGCTTTTAATAAAAATGTCTTTGTGTCTCCCATTGGTATAAGGTGGCGAGAATCATGTTAATGCTACTGTAAAATGTATTTCAATAGCATTGTTTTCCTGTAACCGCGCAAAGGAAAAAATGGTTTTAAAACCCAGCAGCCCGCAGCACAGCGCATAGCGTTTAGCTAACTTCTGCTAGGAAGGTCCTACTGCACCGAGATTTGCTGTAAGCGCTGTGAGAGTAAAAACATAAAAAAGGTTATAACGCAATTTTGATAAAGTTTCATAAAAATTGATGAATGAAAGTCGCCCTATATTAATGGTTCCAACATTATAGGTGTAAGGGGATTTTCATTCAGACGGCCGGAACAGAGGGAAACACTCAAGTTGTAATTGCAGTACTTTAGAAATGTTTGGCAGGAAATTCCTGAGAGGTGAGCAATGCATATGTAGCTAGGACATCTAAGCCACCCTGCTGGTTTGGTTCCCTGATGTCTGGAAAAGTCCGTATTGAAAGCATTAGCTGACTAAAAGTGTGAAGTGGGGAGAGGTAATTCATGTATCCCCCATCTTAGCAGATGTCCGGCCAGCTCAGACAAAATGTCGCCAGGTAAGGGAGATTGGTCTGCTATGCTAAGTGGCAAAGGTGCGAGGTTCGCGCATGCCCTTAGCAAATGAAGAAGCCCTCTGCCAGGTTTTGCCAAGCAGGGGCAGCCTGGGATAGGTAGGAATATTATTCCCACGAACAAGCTTGTCTGCAGAGGTTACAGATAGGGATTTTTACTGCATAAAAATCCCTGCAGCTGATCGGGAGTCAGATTCATCTAAGCTGGATTTTAAACTTTACAACATCGTAACCCAAGTCAATAGTTCGTAAGAACTAAGGAATCCAGAACCAATTCTACGGCGGTAGAACGAAGTAAGCAACTGTGGAGGAGAAACAGGGGTTGCGAGAGGCGTCCCTATCCAAAGACTGTTTTCGGCTTTGTTTGCGCACACCTCCCGCTCCTGGGAAATTGTGCCTAAAGACTCTGTTTCTAAAGATTTTGTTTTGGAAATAGAAGATTTTGTTTTGCCCCATCCCAGTAAATGTATTTCAAGTGGTTGTTTTTTTTTTTCAAATCGTGTTTGTGTTGATTCTGTAAATAAATTACAATTTATTTTATCTCTTGCTTTGCTCAATCAAAGAATCCGGGAATTTTGGTGATAAAAGCATTGGTCTCCCGTTACAGGCTTCTTTCTGGTAGCAGCGGCGGGATCTGAATGAGCCTATGGTATAGCATCCTGCGGGATCGTATAGCATAGCGGAAGACTCAAAATTTGCGCGCTCTCAAAGTAAGAGGTTGCATACACACAGTTTGCAATTGCATGAGAAAAACAGTCACCCTTTTGTTCCCATAACTTTTTGCACCCGTGCGAAACATGGACAGGCGAGCAGGACGATTGTGGACCTGGGATCATGCCCGGATTAATGTCCAGTGTGAGAGTTATAGACTACCGACGGCTGGTCGGTCAAAGGTGGAACTGAAGGAGGAGTTGGAAAGACATGAAGCAGGTATTGCTTATCCTGCAGTCCTGGAGCCCGTATAACTGCAGCTGCAGTGATTACACTTCAGCCCCGGGTACAAGAGTTGGATTCAGCCCCGGTGGGAGATGGACATAGGGAGGGAGAGGGTGCTCACCGGGCAGAGATGAAGCACGAGAGGAGATGCAATCTCTGCAACAAAGTGGGTCACATCAGACGAGACTGTCCAGACCATGCCAAGTCTGGTGTACCCCATCAGGGGCAACGTTCTCCAGCTTCGAGGCCGGTCGCCCGTGTGCGACTGGCACACATAGAGGAACTAAGTACAGCTGTGGACTCAACCCACAGTGGGACGTCCACAGAGAGATCTGCACTTGCTTCCCCAGGACCAGCAGCGGAGACAGAGGGACATCAGGTTGCACCAGTCGGGTTGCAGTCTAATGATGTCCGGCAGAAACATCTGCGGAGGGTGACCATCGGAGATCGCCAAGCGGAAGGCTTTCTCGACTCCGGTGCCACCTCTACCCTGGTCTGACCTGATATGGTCTGACCAGAGGATTTGCTCACAGGGACGCAAGTGACCATGCCGATAGAGGACCGTGGTCACTCCATGTTGCCCGGGTCTTTCTGGATTGGAGTGCCGGACGTGGCATGAGGGAGGTGGGGTTATTGCCTGGGTTAAATGCTGAAGTTTTGCTCAGTAATGACCTGGGGCATGTAACCTGCTCAGTAATGACCTGGGCTATGTGACCTGGAGCAGAGCTGGCTCCTGTTGCAGCGATTACTAGGAGCCAGTCAGCAAGGATCGCAGCAGATTGATGCCCTGTCCCCCTGCATTTGGGACCAACAGTTCCAGCGGGCTCTGCAGAGACCAGACAGGTAAGCCAGACTGAGTTGCGACCAGAGACTGACTTACTTTCCCTTTTAACTGTTCCTGTTCCCCCTGATTTAGAGACTAAGGGTGGGTGGCCAGTGTTAGGGACAGAGTTTAGGGATGCGGTGAAAGCTGACCCTAGCTTAGAAGGTATGAGACTTCAGGAGTCCGAGTCTCGGGCAAGTGAGGGGTCAGACCACTTTCTGTGGCACCACGGGCTTCTGTATAGGGAGCAAGGTTCTACCGGGTTAGATAGGGTCTGGACTGGTAAAAGACAGCTAGTGATACCCAGGGAGTATAGGAAGCAATTATTGCAGGTAGCCCACTCCATTCCACTGGCGGGGCATCAGGGGGTCACTCGCACGAGAGCCCGGCTGTTGCAGCATTACTACTGGCTGGGGGCATCCGGAGCAGTGGCAGATTTCTGCCGCTCCTGTGATGCCTATCAGCGAGTAGGTAAGGTGGATGATCGTGTGAAGGCACCCCTGAACCCACTACCGGTAATCAGAGACCCATTCCAGAGGGTAGCTATGGATTTAGTTGGACCCCTCATGGTTTCAGCTGTTAGGGGAGGCATAACATCCTCACGGTGGTGGACTTTGCCACCCGTTACCCTGAGGCTGTAGCGCTTGCAACTATAGATGCTAAGGCAGTAGCAAAGGCATTGTTAGGGATTTTTACTAGGGTAAGTTTCCCTAGTGAGATCCTAACCGATCAAGGATCACAATTCATGAGTCAATTGTTACAGTGTCTCTGGGATGTATGCTGGGTGAAGCACCAGTGCACGACCTCTTATCACCCCCAAACGAACGGACTATGTGAGAGGTTCAATGGTACCCTGAAGCAGATGCTTCATGCGTTTATAGAGGCGGAGGGGAAAGACTGGGAGATTCACCTGCAGCACTTGCTGTTTGCATACCGAGAGGTACCGCCAGAATCTACAGGCTTTTCTCCCTTCCAGCTGCTATATGGTCGCAGGGTGCGGGGACCTCTCAACCTATTCCGTGAGGGGTGGGAAGGGGAAACTACCAATACTGATGCTTCTGTGCTTCAGTACGGGGTAAATCTCAGAGATCGGTTAGAGATGCTCATGGGGATGTCACACGACAACCTTAGGGATGCTGAGACCAAGCAGAAAACTTGGTATGATCAGAATGCCCGCAGTAGATCATTCATCCCAGGACAGCAAGTACTTGTTCTAAAGTCCACTCGGGAGAACAAATTAATGGCTGTCTGGTCTGGACTGTACACGGTTCTCAGAAAGATGAATGAGTGCAACTATGTTGTACAGTTAGACAGAGACAGGTAGAACTAAGACCTATCACATTAACATGCTCAAAGAGTATTTTGCACCGAGTGAGGCATCAGTGTTGGCTATCTGTAGCCCACCGATGGGAAGCTAGGCAGGGGGGCACAGTGGAGCAGGTAGAGATAGGGACCCAGTTGAGTACCCAGCAAAGAGCAGAGGCTAGGCAGATATTAAAGCAGTATAGGGTTCTGTTCTCGGACAAGCCGGGCAGAACACATATTACAGATCACCCGGTGCTCACAGGTGATCTGTGTCCTCTGCATAAGCATGCCTATCAAGTATCTGCAGAGGTAAAGGGCAGTATAGAGAGGAAGGTAGAAGACATGCTGGCCCTAGAGGTAATTGTACCGTCCCAGAGCCCTTGGGCTTGCCTGGCAGTCCTCGTCATTGTCCCGGCAGATCAATGCAGGGATGGTCTCAGCTACTTATCCCATGCCCCTCATGCATGAGTTACTGGATGAACTCGTGCAGGGCAAAGTATCTGACCACTATGGATTTGAGTAAAGGGTACTGGCAAATCCCACTGACTCAAGAGGCTAGGGAGAAGTCAGTTTTCATCATTCCGAGTGACCTCTATGAATTCCTAGTGATGCAATTCGGGATGAAGAATGCCCCGACTACCTTCCAACGCCTGGTCAATCGGTTGTTAGAAGGGATGCAGAGTTACGCATGGGCATACCTGGATGATATTGCTGTCTTTAGTAACTCCTGGGATTCTGATTTAGTATATGTAGCAGCGGTGCTAGCAGGAATCAGGGAAGCAGGGCTTACTTTAAAACCCACCAAGTGCTTAGTAGGGATGGCTGAAGTGTTGTACCTAGGGCACCGGCTGGGGGGAGGGCATCTGAAGCCTGAGCCAGCTAAGGCGATTGTACAGTGGCCCGTCCCCAAGACAAAGAAGCAGGTTATGGCTTTCCTAGGCACCGCTGGCTATTATAGGAAGTTTGTGCCACAGTACAGTGCTATGGCTAAACCAGTGACTGACTTGACACAGAAGCGACTCCCAGTCCTGGTTGTCTGGTCTCCAGCCTTTGAAAAAGCATTTCATGCTCTGAAGACTGCCCTGGCCAGTGTCCCTATTTTAGCTTCACCAGACTATGCTAAAAAGTTCTTGGTGCAGACCGATGCTTCAGACTATGGGATCGGTGCTGTACTCAGCCAAGTGGGGGAGGAGGGATGAGAGAATCCTGTGGTATACCTGAACTGCAAACTGCTTCCCAGGGAAGTAGCTTATGCCACCATTGAAAAAGAGTGTTTGGCGATCGTATGGGCACTCCGCAAGCTGCAGCCCTACCTATGCGGTTGCCCCTTTATGGTCATCAAAGATCACAATCCCCTAAGTTGGTTACAATGGGTGTCTGGTGAAAATGCCCAGCTGCTGAGCTGGAGTCTTGCCCTGCAAGAGTTCGATTTCACTATCCAGTGTAAGAAAGGCAGCGAGCACGGAAATGCAGATGGACTATCCCACAAGGACAGTCCTGTAGACCCAGTAACCTCAAAAGCTGTGTGGTCAGTCAAACCGCCAGTTGGGGCGATTCAGACAGCCCATACACTGAGGTGGGGAGTTGTGACGGTGAGGGGGTACCCAGACTAGTAAATAAGGGTATTATGCCCGGCTGGGTGCCCCTGACTCATATGGTAACTGTGAAGTGTCAGCTCTGCAGCCCACTGCGGGTTGAGAGCCTGTAAATACATTAGAATTCTCTATGTGTCCGGCTAGTGATAAGCGGACCACACGCGTTAAAATAACCTACATGGAATGACAGAATGAACCTCAAAATATGAGAATGTCAGTGAAGCAGGTGTAGGTAAGCGTTGAAACTCACAGAGAAAAGAATTCCCACTCGATCCTGTGTAATAAGGCGTGTGTGAGAAGGGAAGGCCACCATACGATAGAACTGCCTCCAGGGCAGAGTCAGACTGTAAGGGCCAGTTTTCTGTTAGTGCAAAATGGTGAAAAAAGTGTTAGAAGAAAAAGGTAATGTACAGCTAGTTATCCAGGATGTTTGTGGGGAGCGCAGATATATATATGGAAAGAAAAACACAAGCAAAATAGTGCAAATATGCCTTTCAAAAAGACTGGATATTCAGTGAGTTCTTCGTAGAATACAGAGAAATTTGTACTTACAAATTTCCCAAAGTACACATGTACATAAAGATATCTTTTATCCCGAAACAGCAGCTATCACAGAGATGTCTGTATATATATATATATATATATATATATTTATATATATATATATATATATATATATATATATATATATATACTGGAACCTTATCGGAATAGAACAGAAATACAGGACATAGCGCAGACTGTTCAAATTTTATCTTATTAAAATACAAAGTATAAAAATGCACTCGCATTTTACAAAATATAATCACGCATTTACTGTAGGATATAATATCCGCACCAACAGAACTCTGCTCCACAATCTGTATGGCGTGTGATGCCTGCTCTCACGTGTCTCTCAGGCTGACTGGAGATCGAGCTGCAAGCAGACAAATGTCCTTGGATACGCCCACCTCTGACATCTCTCTGATCGTCACGTCTCCCGGATGTGGGATGGCTGACGATTCTCTCAAGCGGCGGACAGCACTGTATGCCGTATCTACCTTCACATGAACACTCTACGCGTTTCACCTTCTACAAGTTTCATCAAGAGTCTCCGCGTAGAGTATTCATGTGAAGGTAGATACGGCATACAGTGCTGTCTGCCGCTTGAGAGAATCATCTGCTGTCCAACATCCGGGGATTCCAACCCGGAAGTACAGTGATGCGAGACGCTGGCAAAGCTGAACCACAGAGGAAAGAAAGCACTCAAGGTTCCAGGTGTCGGTGTCGATCATTGGATCAAACGGATTGAATTGTTTTAGCACCATGTCTCATCCAACTATGTGTGTTCCTGACCATCCTTTCCTGGAGTTATCGTTGAAAACTACCCTCTAAAAGATACCTTCACGTGTATTTAAAGTTTTTTTAATCTGTGGGTACCATTCTCATGGGGATTGGGAAGAATTAACTTAACAATACTTGAAACATATTGCACCATCGGATATATGTTTTCTTTTTACATGTCTGCGCTCCCCATCAATTTGGAGATCTGAGAGAACTACTGCATGGATTGAGAAAGCAATCCACATTTAGGTTTAAGCTGCATACCTAATTTGTTTGTATATTCACTATATTACCTTATCACTTGATTTCACGTGCACTATTATGTCATGCACCTGTTAGTGATTTAGTTATCACATATATATATCTTCATTTGTATATATATGCACTTTGTTCACATTTTCTTATTTGAGAGAATTTGTATTAATTAGATTCGAGAGCGCCACTTGGATAACACTGTTTGTTTGCACTCATGGTCCAGACTAACAAGTTTAGAACATTAGTGTAGAGCAGGGAGCTCGCAGAAAGTTGTCTACTAATATTCTCATGTTAAAGATGGTGCAGCCCCAAGATAACCAACTGTCTTTGCTATTCTGCAGATTGACAGGGGGGAGTTTCAGCAAGATTGTGTACTTAAACAGTTGGAGGTCCTGAAAGAAGAGGAAAAGGAGTTTCAGAACTTAAAGGTGAGTCTCAAAGTATGGGTTGCTGAGGCCATGAATACCATTTGTCTTGACCTTTGGTGATGGAGGAAAATTTGAGCTAAACAAAGAACCAATCTCTGTTAAGAATGGTGGCCTTTCACTTCCAGGAGCCTCTAGCCAGTGCGGTAGTCATGAAAAAAAGAAACCCATAGGGTATATTTTACCACACTTCCTGAAGATTACATTTGTTTTAAAGGGCCCTCCTAAATAAAACATGCCAAATAAATGTAGAGCTTCCACCGGGGTCCCCATGTCAGCAGCATTTCAAGGACCCTCCCATACCTCCTCACTCCACCCCCCCCTCTATTTTTCTCCCCTTTCTCATACTCCCCCCAAACTTCCCTCACTCCTTTCTTACATGTCCTCCCTCTGTCTCCACAATTAATTCCCCAACGCAATGTATCACCACTCCACAATAAATCCCCCCTCTCAGACACTCATACCCTTCTCCACAATCAATCCCCCTCCCCTCTGAGAATGTTAACTTGGGCCTAGGGAGAAGTGATGAAGAAGAAGACTGCCTGCAGTCATCTGTGCAGTCGGAGCTTGCCAGTACCGGTCATGCCCCCCACAATGCTCAGTGTCAGACGTGGAAATTGGGTTTAACTGTCAGCACTGGCCGGGGCCCTACTCACTCTCCTAAGTGAAGTTATTTTAGAACCTTTACTGTAAAGCAGAAGATATACCCTAATGAAAATAACAGAGGGTATATGGTGTATGCCACTGTATACCCTCCACTACTGCCTATACCTCTAAAAGCCATGAATACACAGAGCATGACACCTTAAAAGAACATTGAACCTGATAACTATAGTCATAAGCAACAATACAGAATGCAAACCCACTGGAGATGGTACAGACAGGATACAGATGTTGCACCTGTAGAAGCAAGGGCACAAAGACCATCATACCAGCTAAGGGTACAGAGTCTGACGTTTATAGGTGTAAGAGAATAGAGTACAGAGTCAGCCATCTTCATGGAAAGATGCCAAGATAAAGAGCCCCTTACCACTGGGAATTGTAATACAGCTTTTTAGTAATAGAGATATTCAATTTTACCTATAAAAAGATACAGTCAGTCCCATATAAATATATGATCTGGTCAGACTATGATGCATTTAAGTACAGCAGTTTGAGAGGACCCATTGTTTGTTGTACATAGTACGAGCAAATAGGTGCATGCAGAAAAATTGCCCAGCAACTGCTCATGAAATTCCTTTATAATCACTGCATAGCTTTAGGAGATTAAAAACACTGAGAGACAACTAGCTCAGAAAAGGGCACAACCTCATCTGTGGGGATTTCAATGCCACAGCCCAGTGTATGTTACAAAAGTAACTTTATCTGCCGAGCCAGTTTCATGACACGTGTTACCATCCATGACTAGAGCATATCTGGCCCCCATGTGTCTTGAAACCAGTTGACATAAGGACAGAAACCTGTTATACAGTACAGCTGATGCCTCTGGCTGGCATCCCACATAATAACGTGCTCCAACTCCATTGCAGCATCTCTAGATCAGTGCTTAAATTGCATGGCCCTAAGATTTACTGGCCAATTAAGAGAAGACATTGATAAATCAGGCCAGGAGTCCCCTGGATAGCTTTTTCACTAATACAAGGGAATAGGTAGGACAGAGAGAGGGATAATGTATATATAGCCTGTTAAAGAAACTGACAGTTTTTCTGAGATACTTAGGGCATATGGAATCCACATGTGATGAGGATAAACTTGTATCATCACTGCCCATGCTGTTATTGTTCTGTAAATAGATAAAGGGCTTTATTGAGTGTCCTTTTCTTCTTTTCTCAGCATGGAACACTCTGTACTGCATGTCATTTAATGTCAGATGATACCATCTGCCAGCCTCTATGATAAAGGCCATCTACTAGTTATGAAAATGTTTCTTACTCCAATACATTCTTAGCTTTTTCTCCCACTAGTGAAATTGGAACTCTTTATCAGATGCTGTGCATTCTAATTGTCACTGCCATTTTCTTTCCTTTCTCTCATTCAACTCTGTCATTTTTAGAACACAGTCTCCAAGCCCTCACTGATGTCCTCAATTATGATGGTTTCTCTCGGCTGTTTCCTTGTCTCTTGCAACCCTGAAGCTACAAATGCATTGTCTACAGTATAGAATTTCACAGCCTGCCCCCCCACCCCTGTTTTCACATACAGACAATTTAAATCGGTTATATAGTTACTATACATAGTTATTAGCCTTTAAGTCGGATTTATTTACATACAGATTAAATAATGTTTAAAGGATAATTAATCTCTTCTACAAAAATGATTGGCATATTTAATCAAAGTGGTTTTTGGGGGTTCAATAGGAGCTTGTTAGGTGTCCAGTATGTTCCAGTATGGTTTCTATAGCAACTGCAAAAGACGCACGCGCTTGGGAGTTGGACCAACTTGTATATTTTCCACTTATTTGTTTTAAGAATGTATGAATTTAATGTTTAAATGTAGTTGGGTACTATTTTTCTATGGGACTGGGAAGATAAGTTTCAATGCTATTACACACCGATTCCAGTTATGTCCACACACATTTTATAGAGGTTTGCAAAGACTGTGTGTCTGTGCGTGCGTGCGTGTGTGTGTTTTGAATGTTTGTCCACGTCTTGTGTAACACCTGAAGTGCTTAGCTAAACAATGTGTATGTATTGATGTTGTGTGAATATTGTTATTCTTATATGTTTTCTTTGCATTTTTTTTTAAGGATCCAACAAATGGCTACTACAGCGTCAACACTTTCAAGGACCATCATTCAACCCCAACCATTTCTCTCTCCAGCTGCCAACCAGATCTTCGACCTGCCAACAAGCAGCGAGTCCCTACGGGCATGTCCTTTACCAACATTTACACCACACTCAGTGGTCAGAACCGCCTGTACGACTACAGCCAGCGCTTTGTCTTGGGCATGGGTAGCAGCTCCATTGAGCTGTGCGAGCGTGAGTTCCAGAGGGGCTCCATGAGTGACAGCAGCTCATTCCTGGACACTCAGTGCGACAGCAGTGTCAGCAGCAGTGGAAAGCAAGATGGCTATGTTCAATTTGATAAGTCTAGCAAGGCTTCAGCCTCCTCTTCCCATTACTCCCAGTCATCCTCTCAGAACTCTGACCCCAGCAGGCCACTTCAAAGGCGAATGCAGACACATGTGTGAAATGCCTTTCCTGGTGCTTTGTGTGAAGAACATTGGGTAGGCAAAGGGAGAGGGGGAGAAACACAAGATGTGGGTGACATTGGTAACAGTGAGAGAACAAGACTTTGGACATCTTGAAGCCTAGTGTAACTGAACGGGCCTCTCTTGAAGATATATTTATTTAGTTTTATATTTATATGAAAAGGAGAGGATCTTCCTATTGTCAAAAGCACTTTGTTAATGGAGTACAACCAGCCATGGATCTATCTTTTAGTTGGGTGGGAATAAAAACATTTTATAAACTATCCCTTTAAAATGTAAAATAATAAATATTAAGCTTCCAATTCTGACTGGAGCCGTGGCAGAACTTTCATTGTTTCACATAGGAATCTAGCCATTAGCAAGCACAATGACAGTGTATTAGAAACGTTATTTAACAGCCTCTTGAGGGCACTTACAGTATAGAGAAACTAAGGCTGGATACAATGCAGCTAGATAGTACAGACAATAGAACAGGAATTCTGGAGAAGGAACTCCATATACCTCACAACTTCAAGAAACATACACATGGGGGTTTCTTTTCATGAAAAATTACATGAGTTTTAAGAAAGTAAACCTAATGTAGCAGTAATTAGCCCTTAAAGGGCAAGTCATACAGTTTCTTAAACATTTGATTATCCAAAGTAGCTAATATCCGCACCTACTGTATATTTAGGAGAGTGATTCAAGTCTATGAAAGTCTGTAGTAGCAAATCATATCCTGAAGACAAAGGGATTCCAATGAACGAATAGAAAAAAAAAAAACTTAGGAGGTGGATAATTGTATTTGTTTTCTACTAACCTGGTCAACTGAAGGAACCCACCTGTATAACTCCCCAATCGGCAAGATGTTAATTGCCTCTCCAGCAGCAAAACGGTGAAGTGGCAAGTGTGTTTGCTATAGAGAATAAAACATGTGGACTCATTTTCCATGTCTAGAAGGAGTGAACATTCCCACATTTGTGTTACTGTCCCATTTAAAAGGAATAAAAGCAAGCAGACCTATAGTTTTAAGGACTCCTGAGACTGTTCCCAAGGTTCATCTCTCCATGTGTGGGAAAAATCTCAATGCCTTTGTCTCTTATCCATTGTATATTCTTGCCTCTCTGAGCGCCTTGTTTAGCCCCCTCGTTATGTAGTTTGAGATCACAATCATACATTCACACACACCTAAATACATATATTTATGTAGAATTATTTTTTACTTCTCATTGTGTTCTGTCTTGACTATTCCCAATGACTGTGAAAATGATGCCTGTTATCAATGTTTCTACAGTTTTCATGACAAGCTTCCATAAGAAACAGATAGACTGTACTAAGAAGACATTGATAAAATGGCTGCACTTTCAGCACAACCTAAGTGAAGCCTCATCTTTGTTACTGTAACTCAGTTTGCCATCCGTGATATTCCTATTTTTCTATATCACTGAATAAGAACAAGAAGGCCTATCTCTCCTACCTGAGACCAAGTGGAAGGCACGTGTGGAAAGTAGTGATGGTGTGGCACTGGTCATGAGGGGTGGAAAGGGGTTTTGGGAAGGGACTGACCAAGAGGGGTTGTAAGAAGTGTTGGGGAGGGATTGGCTAAGAGGTGTGAAATCTAAAAAGACAAGGACATTGAAGGTAGAGCTGTTCCTTTTAAACAGTACGGCCTGACAATCAGAGGGTGGAAGCAACAGCTGTGGAACAGTTTGTTTCTGTGTGACAATCCCTAAAATAGCACAACTGAAGGTTTTAAATACAAAAGCTGTTATGTAAACTACTTTACATTCACCTCGTTCGCCTTTTACTTAATTTAAAAACCTACTTCAGGGAGGGGAGGGAGCAAGGAATAGGGAATTTGCATATTACTCTTCATTGAGCTTTGAACTAAATACACACTGCAGGAGTTTGGTTATACTCATACAATGCCACCAATACGTGATGAATATGCTAGTAACTCATTGTTGAAAATGCACGACCGGCAACTCCAGGACTGTAAATCTCTTTTGCTTTCTCTTGGTCACCGTGGGACATCTATCTAGGCAAGGATTATAATATAAGCTGCTTGAACACAAACTGGGTCGTACAGAAAAAGCACAACCTGGATTGTTTTTCCATTCAATAATGTAGCTCTAGCATCTCTAATCACTTCATCTTCTACACCAATCTTCCCAGTTTCAAAACCAAGTCTAGCTGTACATCTAAAGGTGATCAAGAAGAAACCTTTCACATTTGTGAAGAATTTGAGTTCATGTCAGTCTTACAAATGAAATTCCAAATCAAAGATGCCTAAATCTATCATTTTACTTTAGATATATTTATTTTGTATAGCACCTTAGATGTATAGGAGGTGAATACATACGGTAGTGTACCATGTTATGGTTACATATTAAAAGTGTGTAATCAGAATACAGATTCCTGTGAGCTTGCATAATATACAGTACATGTTAATTTCAAACATTATTCTATAGGAATGTTTGACAGTGTGTGTGTGTTCCTACAGTATATGCAAAAGAAACAGTGCAATGCAGATTTCCATACCATCCTCATAAAAGCATTCTCCTCGTTATCCTAAACAAATTCTTATTTATTAAATTCTATTTAACATTTTACGTTGAAAGAGAGGGTGGGGTGGGGAGGGGGGGTAGAATGCCACTGTTCTTTAACAGGAACTACTGTAACTAAGGTTAAAAATATATTTCACGGTCCATTTAATTAGGACTTTTGCTTATATGGATAGAAGATCAATTTTATGAAGAAAAACTAAATGGAAATGTATTATGGATTAAAAGATATAGCGGTACACCTTGAAATAGTTTGTTGCCCTTTGTCCATCTATTATACCGTATGAAGATATTAATACTAAAAGGCTCCTGCACTAATTATGCAGGAATACATTATCATCAGCATAAATCAGGATTTTTCAAGTTACCAATCAGAATGCTTACTTTTATTTTACTCAGGGGCTTCTTTCAGCACAAGAGGTGGTGCGAGTTTGGAAACTGAACACTCTTATTGGCTCAGATAGTTGGGTACCATAAGTCTGTCTATAGATTGCTCCATTTGTCCATGATTAATGTGGAAGTTGAACTTTCATTTGAAATAACAAGTACATAGGGTCTTCCTTTTTAGGTGCAACCAACTACCAGCATTTTTCTGAACATTTTAATTAGGTTATTGGTATTCAACTACATCATACGAGTCTACAATGCTAATGTGGCTGCTACAGGCACACAAAATAACTATAAAAAATAAATAAGTATGGAGAAAATATGGCAGAAACCAGCACACACGTAATTATTGTTCATAAATAAACAAAATGTATTCAAATTATGAAAATTATATATGTGTTAATTGCTATGTGAACCATCATCAGGACAACTAAAAAGTCATACAAGAACTCATAATGTAACCTCCCATCAACATGATCATTAACACATGTATGAAGCAGTACTATTATTGATGTGGATCTGTATTGAGAATTACATTATAAAAGCAACCTTTGTGTGCAGCTTTTGTTATTCAGCTCCATTTTCTAAAAATGCAACAGGAAAGAAAAATACACATTACAGATGTACTGTACAATCACAAAAACGCTTTCAAATACATTTATCATGCTTTGAAGCCGGAAGATTTTTCTATTACAATTATTGCTGTTTGTGACAAATTAAAATGTTATGATCAAGTGTATTGAATTTGAACTCTACATATGTACAGTGTATTAAATACTATAATTTATAGAAGGTCCCTTATATTGAACAGTGTTCAATATGAGGAAATTTAGAGAGAACCCCTAGTGGTAAAATGGGGAGAATTAAGCTGTGCTCCACAAGATGGCTATTTCTTGGTATTAAAATGTTTGTCTTCCTCATTCAAATGCTTTAGGGCTTTATAAACCCACAGAGGTGATTACATGCACCAAATTCTCTATAGCAGCAATGCAGGAATCCCCAAGGTAAGGGAAGGATTTGCACTACAGAAAGTACAAATAGATATAATGACAAAGTGCTTGCACTTTATTAATGTAATTGTTTACTTACAGGCTCAGTTTACCCAGGGCACTATTCTAGCCTAACCTTGCATGTTCCAGTGTTCCAAAAGTCATACATGTCACGGGAGACCAGGTTTATTAACACCTTTTATCACGGGATCATATGATTGAGCAAAGCAAAGAGGTAAAATAAATTGTAATTTATTTCAGGAAAAGACATACACACAATGTAACACAATTTACACAGTTAACACACGTACTGGGAACGGGGCTAATGAATAAAATCTTCTTTTAAACAAAATTGTCAAAAATGACCTCTGTAGGAGCCCTTTCAAATGACCGGGAGGTACTCACGAAAGTCTTGAAACTGAATTTGGCATGCAATGCCAGCCGCGACCGCTACGTTCTCAAAAAGCAGGACTTTTCTGAGTCAAAATCTCTGAAGCCGGCTGACGTCTTTTCTTCACAGAGCGACCTTGAATTTGCCGCTGATGGTTTGGCTTTTGGAATCTGCTTTCCTGATTGGATACAAGGTTTCTTATGGATTTCAGTGTCCCATTCACAAACCTCTACAGCCTATCAGAGCGTGGGAGTTCTCCTGCCAACCACTCACCGATTTGCCGGTATCCTAAAGTCGGGCGTGCACCTTTTCTCATTCTTCTAAGGGGCATGCACCAACCTGGCACCTCTGCCTCTTAGCCCGCCTGCTGTCCTGGCTCCACAGAGTCTGGGTTTGGGTTAATGGTTGCCGGATAGCCCTTTGTTAGCCCAGGACAGAGGTACTCAAGTATAACTGCAGTACCCCGCCTGTTCTAACACCTTGGCATCCGTGAAGCTTTCAAGTCCGGACTCCGCACAGACCCTTAGGCACCAAGCTTGGTAGCAATCTGGTCCCTCGGAATCCCAGATTTGGAAATTCCACAGTTCATTGACAGGTTATCTTTAATAAAATATACTGTTCCCTGTATCTTGTGTGATAAAAATGTGTAAGTCCCGTTTTTGTGTCAGGGATGGAATAAGGGGATATACTTTCTACACTTACTAGCCTCATTCTTGCCAAACTCTAGAAATGACTTTAAACTTTTTACACACAAAAAACACTCACAGCTTTATCATATAGCTGGAGCATCCCCATAACCCCTATACTAGGTTCAGGGTACCTGCATATCCCCTGAGCCTCTATACTAGGTGCATGTACCTTGGCATCCCCTATTGTACTCGGGACCCTCTGTGTGTTGCAGGTATACATTAACCCCTTCATGCCCCATTTACCTTGTCTGGATCATGCTGTAGCAGGAATCCTGGCGGTGAGTCGCAAGAACGTTTTCAGGATAGGAGTTTGCACGAAACAATGTGCTTTGATATTTGCCTGCACTTCCAGAAATTTTGCTGCCTGCTCTCAGGAACACGTTACTATACTTTGGTGTCTCATAGTGTGTGGTCATCTGACTTTATGGGCCTCATGCAGTAAACGCTGGAAAAAATTATCTGCAGGGTTTTGAATTTCCCATGTTTTTGCCGAGTTGCTCTCACGGTATGCAGAAAGGCCCGAATACCTGTGAGAGCAACATTAGCAAACAAGGCGAGTTGCCGGCGCTGAGACGACCTGCCCTCCGAGAAGGGCTCACCCGGCAAGATCTACCTGCTGCAGAGAGATCCGCCTCTCTCAGCGATAATGTCGGCGGAAAAAAAATTATTTTAACATTTATATTTTATTACTAGTGTAGATGAGAAGGGAGTCTCTGGAGCAGAACTGTGTTGTTTTGAGGTCCGGGGCCCGCTGTTTCCAGAGATACAGGCCCCGTTATGGGGTGCTGGTATCCCTCTGCTTGGAGATGTCCCGATCACGTGACCGTGGGATGTAAACAAAGCAAAGGGATACCGGCACCACATAACGGGGTCTGTATGTCGGGAAGCAGGAGGTCCCCGGACCTAAAATCAACAAGGTTCTGCTCCGGAGACCCCCTGCACATCAACACTATAAATAAAACACATATCAATAAACAATAATTCATTACCGTAGCAGCTAGCCGCTGTGGTAATGAAGCTGCATGAATGTAATTTTTATTAATAGTGTGCGGGTGCAGGGGGTCTCCTGAGCTGAACCTGGTTTGATTTCTGGCTCAGGGATCCCCTGCTTCCCGAGTTACAGACCAAGATATGGGGTGCCAGTATCCCATTGTTTACATGTTACACATCCCGTGGACGCAATAAAAATGGTGGCGACACCAAGGTTGAAACCAATGCGGTTCAGCTCAGGAGACCCCCTGCTCATGTACAATAGTATCAAAACACACATGACAATAAAAAATAATTAATTACCGTAGTGGCTAGCAGCTATGGTAATGAAGCTGCATTAATTTCATTTTTATCAATAGTGTGCGGGAGCAGGGGGTCTCCAGAGATGAACCGCATTGATTTCAGCCTCGGGGACCCCTGCTTCCTGAGTTACAAGCACAAGTATGGGGTACCGGTATCTCCAGTACAAAGAAGAAGAAGCAGGCACACGGTCTTACTCAAAAGGAGTAAGACCGTGTGCCTGCTTCTTCTTATTTGTACTGGAACATTTGGGACTACAGGAGCTCCCCAGGACGAGCGCACCGGCAGCTACGTACCCCACCTCTATTACCATTGATATTGAGTGCGTGTCTCATCCTCTGTCTATGTACCGGTATCTCCTTCATTATTTAAATGTCACATGACATGGACGCTTTAAAAATAGCGGCGACACTGGCATCCGATCCCCTATACCGGGGCCTGTAACTCGGGAAACAGGGGGTCCCTGAGCTACAAATCAAAGCGGTTCAGCTCAGGTTACTCCCTGCTCCTACACACTATTAAAAAATTTACATTAAAGCAGCTTCATTACCTTAGCGGCTATCTGCTAAGGCCATGAAGGGGTTAAGGCACAATAAAATGTTTTTTGGGGACAATTGCCACCAATAAACATTGCAATATACAACACACCAACCCCCTGTGCCCCCAACAACTCCTATACCCCCCTAACATACATCAAATATCTTAATTTTTTTTTATGCACAGGAATTATACTATAGGCGGGCGGTGGCCATTGGGTGGTCCCTGCAGGTGTCCGGGGCCCCACAGGGGACCCCGGGTGGTCCCACAAGTGCCCGGGGGTCCCCGCTTGCCTGCGGTACCAATACTGTGCCCCAAAAAATATATAAAAAATACATAAATACTTTAAAATAAATATACCCTCCCCCTCCCCCCTAACACATACAGTACAATAATGAGCAAAATTACTATTATCCACATATGGATAATAGTGCATTTTCCCATTTAAAATACAATAAGCAGCATAAATAAAGTAAATTAAACTCCTCCCAGAATGCCACGATGAAGGCCGTCCTCATGCCGTCCATGTCCTCTGATACTACAAACAATACAGAAGAATAAAAAGCGACTATCTAATGTCCTCTAACCCCTTAATCACCTTAGTGGTTAGTAACCGCTATAGTAATTAAGGAGTTAACACACCCACTACCCACCTGGGAGGCCTAAACACCCTCCCCCACTACCCACCCAGGAGGCCTAAACACCCATCCTTGGGGCTAATACCCCCTTCACCCACCCCCATTACCCACAATAAAAACAATACACAGAACGCCCCACTACCCACCTCCTAGGCCCCATAATAAACATTACCATATTTAATAAACATTAATACATAACCCACCCACCCCTGTGCCCCCAATAAAAACATGATTTATTATTTTACATACAGGATTAATATCCCCGGCTGGCAGGGTCCCCGGTGGTCCCGACGGGTGTCCGAAGGGCTCATAGTGCACCCCGGGGGTACCCATAGGTGTCTGGGGGACTCCGGTGGTCCCCGCTTGGCTCCGTGGGCCTCCAGGTGGTCCCTGCATGCCCCAATGGGGTCAACGGGTGGTCCCGCAGGTGTCTGGAGGTTCTCGGGTGGTTTCCACAGGGTCTGGGGCCAACGAGTGGTCCCTGGGGGCCGTGGGGCCCCCACAGCTGTGGCGCCCCAAGTTCTTCCCCGCAGGTGTCCCCCGTGGGTCCGCAGGTGGTAACTGTGGGCGTCCGTGGGTCCTCGGGTGGTCTCCATGGGTCCCCACTGCCCTGCGGTACCAATTCTGTATGTAAAAAATAAACATGTCATACATTTAAATCAATACACCCCCCCACCACACCCACCAATTAAATACAGTATAGTAATGGGCAAAATAACTATTATCCAGATATGGATAATAGTTATTTTACCCATTACTGTACTGTAGGTATTTGGTGGTGGGGGGTGTATTGATTTAAATATATGACATGTTTATTTTTTCCATACAGCAATAGTACGACCGGGTAGCTGGGACCCCTGACTATACCGGGGATACGCGTATCCCTATGCCCCCTTTTACCTTTCTGGTCTGTGCTGAACCATGGCATCCAGGTGGTGAGCCGCGTAACAACTTTCCAGGGAGGACTTTGTCCGTCGGTCTGTGTCTACATGTACCCAGGAATTTGACTCGGTTCCCGGATACATTTTTGGGGTGGCCAGCAACTCTTGTCCCCGGCTAGCTAGACACAATCCGACAACACTTTTACCGCAAAGTCCACCCTCAAACTCATAGCCTGAGAATGTCCACTGGTTAGCACTCCTTTACCCTTATACACCATGTTAATAAAAATATAACAACATTCTTCTAAGTCCCTCGTCCCCTAGGATCTACT